>NC_090984.1:107064203-107367234 GCF_041146395.1 Eulemur rufifrons | reverse complement strand
ATAAAAATCATACTGATAATTTTAATTATCCCCAAAACATTTCGGAAAGTACATTGAAAAATATTTAATTAGATGGTATTCTAATTAAGACAGACAGTGATTTATATGTTCATAACTAGATGGTACCCCAAAGTTTTAAACCCTTTGTGGTGCATTTTGAATCTTTTAAAGCTATATATACTTAAAATTCCAACATTAGCCAATATAATTTCAATTCCACTTAGAATATGGTGAGGGAAGAAACAAAGCAAATATGTAAGTAATAACACATCTAATTAAAGCATCTTTTCTCCAACAAAGGCAAATTTTTGAAATAGATATGATATCAGATTTAAAGAAGTTCCTTGATATGTATACAGAAGAAAAATTATACCTTTTTAAGATTTGTATAGGAGTTCCAAGAGTAATTTGGATTCTAAAGCAGATTTTTATCTCATTTACTTATTTTCCTCATTTTCTTATACCTCAAAATGCACATTTCTTAATTATAACTCATCAAATGCCAGATTCAAGTAGGAACAAAAAAATGTTCAATACCAGAGATCAAAAAAGAGGCACATTCAATACCATTCGAAACATTCAAGAGAAATGTTCTGTTTTATTTTCATGTTTCTAAATTCTGGTTTCACTAGAGAAAATGAACAGAAAAGAAAAGCTCCTCTTTTTTTATTTTCTTAAATCTGCCTTTATTATTTAGGCTCTGTCATATACTACTTCTAAGAAAAGTGCATCCATACTCAAAATAGATATTCATGTTTAATATCAGGTTGATGTAGAATTCTGTTTTCTTAAAAGTGCTTTCATGATTTTTTTTCAAATATTAACACCTTAACATATATGCTAAATTACAGAATACGAATCCATATATTTTGCTTTCAGAATTTTATTCCTTGGGTCAAACAAACAAAAAGTTCAGCCAAATTGATTTTACTTTGATTAATTACTACATGTAGATTAACTGTCTTTCTCAAATTTCCAGCCTTATTTACAACAATTGAATCAACATATTCACAGTGTTAGAGAAAAATCACTGGCTTTGGCATTGAGAAAACAAGGAAAGACAAAAACCTAAACCAATAAACCTTGAATTTCACAGAATTATAAAATTATTCATCAGTAACTTTGCCTCCCAGGAAACACTAACTAGAGTTCACCATAGGGACAGAACAGCAAATGCACAAAATTATTGTAGAACACTGTGGAGAAAGTAAGTTCAGAAATGAATTAATTACAACTATGGAAAGTGATAGGAATTTCTTTAACTACAATTGTTATCAGACAAATAAGGCAAATAGTCATCTTTACATGTTTTTCTTAGTACACTCTCTACTTCACCTAATCTTATTTGTTTGAGTTAATACAAAAATAAAATGTTGCAAAGTTGTAAGTCCCACATTTTGTGAATTATAACTTTTTTTAAATAGGATTTTCTTGAGAATAGTTTTTTTTTATTTTAAATGGAAAAAACTTATGACATTACAACTTTTTATGATCAAAGGCAGGCAACAACTTGACAAGTGTTTATTCATAAAAAGCCATTGCTGCATTAGTTAAGAAAGGTGAATTTGCTGACTTTCCATACAGAATTTTTCCCACTCGCCCCAGCTCTGGGAGTGAAAGTCACAGCATCTCTGGCCAAAAGTACTAGTTTAGTTTAAGGTCCACAGCACAGAACTAAAAATTGAAGAGGAGGAGTTTAGACTCATGATAATCATAGAAAGGCTGAGATAAACTATACAAGCATCCCTAGATAACTTCTAAACTATGTGTGCATGCGGGACTTAGAGAGCCCAGTGAAATTAAAGCCTTGGATAAACTTGAAAATTTCCTGCACTTTTTGGTACCACTCCTCAATTCATAGCTCAAGGGGTATAGAGTAGAAGACTTACTGACTTGTGGTGTCTGAGCATAGCCTATGTCTAAATCACTGGCTAATTTCTAAAATACACAGGCACAAAGTAGAACTCTCAGGACCAAAGTTAAAGGAAAAGAAAAAAACAATGAGCAAAGACATCAGTGGATACACATCACAGAGGAGACAGAGTTCACATTTTGAAACCAGGCAAGTTAATTATCTACTAAAACAAACAAACAAACAAACAAAATAGCAATTCTCTGAAGAACAAAACAGAATTAAGAATCACTAAAACACATTATCTAGTGTCTAGTTTTCAAATAAGGTGTAATTATCTATAGTTATCCATAATAACTGCTCTATTTCCCTTGCATAGGTCCAATTACCCAGACTCCAATCTCAGTAACAGCTTTATAACCTATGAATATGAAACATTAGTTAAAAGTTCCCCACATTCTACTTGGTTAAGAAAAGCCTATCACTCTAAGTGAGGGCCAAGGGAAAATGCCAATGCAAAGGGCTTGAGCTCTGCTTTGGAGGATGTTTTCTTTCCTCTTTCTTTCCTCAAATAAAAACAGGATGGCAGCTCCAATAAGTTTGTACATGTAATTAAATCCCAAAACATGAGAAAATAAAATGTCCTTCTTATATAGAATATATTTTAAGTATTAAAATGCATGCATGCTCTTGCATTGTCACTATAAAATGTTTTGAAGCACTTAAATAAAAATATCATAAAGCAAAAACAAAAGTATTCCACAGCACGACAGCATCTGGGCAAAGCTGTGAACCCTGTGGGAAGCTCGGATTAAGTTCATTCTTTTTTTTTTTTTTTTTTTTTTTTGAGTTCATTCTTTAGAAATGCTTTTAAAAGCACTTCTAAAAAATATCAATATTGAATTGCATGAGATGTATAAAACTTTTCTTCAATATTTAAAAAAAGTGTTAACACAGAGCTTTCAAATTTAGGTATCCATACTCTACCTGGCACCACTCCATTCTCCAGCATCCATTTCAAGTCTTGTTCTCAATCACTTTCCAAGATTCCATGTGGGCCTTCAAACTCTCTTCTATAAATATCATTATGTAGGTAGTATCTAGAAATATAGAAGAATAGAACTATCAACCCTATCTGTTTACAAGATCAGACTCATCCATATTAAACAATACCGTAACACACATACTCATGCATATATATATGTGTGTGTACACTCATACATATAATATACATTAGATTTTCTTAGGCAATTCCACAATTTCCTTTATTGGTAACATATATTGTTGAATTTTTCTGTCCCTGAGTTGTCACACAGGCATTTTAGGAATTTTTTTCCTCCCTAGTAAATAATTTATGGTTATGCCTAGAAAAGAATGCCCATGTCTAGGTCTAATAGTGATGAAGATAATCATACTGGAATGAGATGTAAAAAACTATGTAAGTATGAATGTCTCAAGTCTGAGAGGTAATGTCTAAAACATGGTTGGAAATATTGCTGGATGCTTAAGAACTGTCTGGATTGCTTGTTAAAAATATGAGTTCTCTGCCTCCACCCATAGGTGGATTACAAAATAAATGTACATTTTAACAAGTATTTTTGGTTATTTGGATACATAGAATCTAAAATCTTTGGCCTTAGACTTGGGGAAGGGTTCAGCCTTTTATAGAGGTTAGATTTTTGGGGGATGTTCCCACAGGAACTATAATTGCTGGCCATCAGGTAGTTACTTGCAAAGAGATATGGTCCTGTGGATGGTACCTGTAAGGAGATAGAAACTTCTAGGAATACATTTAGAGAGACAGTATAGCAATACTTGGGCTATGAATTACCACCACAACTGCTAGGAACTCTGCACTCATCTTTAAACGAGGCCTCTCTGGAAAAATCTATCCTCACCTGCTTACATATGACTATGATTTGAATGTGTCCCCAAAATTTCCTGTGTTGAAAACTTAATCCCAAATTTACATGGTAATTGAAGTTGGGGCCCTTGGGAGGTAATTAGAATTATATAAGGTCATGGGGGGGCATAATGGGACTTGTGGCCTTATAAGAAGAGGAAGAGAGACCTGAGTTGACACACATTCTCTTGCCCTCTCACCATGTGATGTCCTCCACCATGTGATGATGTGGGAAGAAGGCCTTCATCACAGGCTGACACCATGTTTTTTAACTTCTTAGCCTCTAGAACTGTAAGAAATAAATTTCTTTTCAGTCTCAAATATCCAGTTATAGCAACATAAAACAGACTAAGACACATACATTTCCCTCAACTGATAATGGTATACTATGCAGGCCCCTTAACCTCAGAAAACCTCTCCAACAAGCCACTACATTCATGTATTATAATTATCTAAAAGCCCTTCCCAAGAATTACCTTTTATAATAAGTCTCCTTTAAACATAATATAGTGGTTGATTCCTACATCAGTTAGGATGTCTTAAAGTTACAGAAATCCAAACTCAGCTAGCTCAAACAATAAAGGTAGAAAAGATGCCAAGTAAACAAAAACAATAGGTAGGAAATAAAAGAAAAGGATATTAATCTGGTTTCCTTGATTTTGGAGTTTCATTGGCCATCCAGAGAAAGAGAGGCAACTACTGAGGAAAAAATTGATTGTGTTTTGTGTTTATAATAAGTTCACAAAGACACGGGATGTAATGTTTACATCAGCCTCTATCATTTCTTCCTCTCATTATCATAATGTCTGTGACACTACTCCCATCTCTCAGCAATGATTCCCTTGTTCATTTTATCTAGTTTATGTTAACATGTGGTTTGAGATAATAAGCAGGCTGTCTGTATACTACATGGCCCCAGATCTGTCATGAATGAGGAGAGAAGGATAGTTCATGGGGTCATATCAGCTTATCTCAAGAGTGCAATGGTTTCCCATTCAGCTAATGGTCATATTGAGTCTAGCAGTTGCCAGCTCCTCAGATGCCATAATACATCAATTTAGAAAGCTCCCATCTGGTCCAAACCATGCTGTCATATTTCATGTAACCCATTCCTTTCTATTTGCAAGTATTCCAATAAAGGTGCCAGACCCAGTTAGGGAAATCAAGTATAAGCATATATCATGAATGCAAATATAAAACCAAATCAATGTTAGGTCTTCAATATATTAAACTCCTGTCATATCTGATTACAGCTCCCTCAAACATCCTTTCACTGGAGAACACTTCGTGTTGCTGAAAATGTAGCTGGGGTCTTGTTGCAGACATTGCAAATCCCAAGGACGAAGTGCTGAGGTTTTTATCAGTCTTCCACAAAACAGTAACATCTACTTCCTAAGCAATTTTGTGATTGTGTGTATGTTTGTGTGTATGTATATTCCAGAAGCCTTAAACTACTTCTAGTCAGTTTAACTAATTCTAATCTTGGCATGAGTGATGTGTATTTTTTTTCAATCTAGTTTAGTATAAGTTCTTATATGAATGATGTACTGATGCTGAAAACTTCTGGCTCGGAAGAGTCAATTATTAAATATTTAGGAATTTTTAAGCCATATTTAAAACCATAAGTAGCTGACATTGGCCAAGATAAGAGTATTTACACCATGGAAATTGGCAAACAATATAAATAAAATCTCTCTCTTTTTTTCCAGAAAGCTGATTTACATTAATGGCTATACTAGATAACTCTAATGCCAACCACAACCACATTATCTTCTGTATTTTGGGGAGCTACCCCATTCATAATTTTTACTGAGAAAAGTCTCTAAAGCTTTAAAGGACAAGATTTATTTGATATAATTGTTATCCCTTTTCTCCAAAGCTCTGAACATTTATACTACCACAGTAGGTACCTAAATCAAGTACAACCAATAGTTAAACAGTACAACAATCTACGTGGTAATCTAGTATGACAAAATATCCAGGGTGTGTAATTGTGAATAATTCTGTGAACCAAATTCTCCTTTGCTTCACCATACACAGAGCATTTGCTTAGTAGAAGGAAAAAAAAATATGTTCAAACTGAGCCAAACAAACAAATGCAGAATAAATAGTGGCCTAATGGTGGATGATGACATTATAGAAATAATAAAAATTCATTTCTAGAGGGAAACTATAACCTGGCTCTCAGCTGCTTTATATTTAGAACTAATTACTAATACATGAGATCACATGGTCTCCTATTATTTATATGAGATTCCAGTCTTCCTTAATGCCATATGTATTCTTACTATCAACCCTCAGGACTTTAGTTCACTTTCATAAATCTCTTGCAACTAAAAGGCCTAATTCATATAAAAGCTATTCATAATCTATTACCCGTATTGTGTGATACATTATAGACCTGTTCTTCTAGAACTCCAGAAGCTGAGCACTCAGCCTCCCAACTCTACTACCAGTGGCTGGGTGTCCTGACTAATAAACCCAATCCTTAGAATTTGGGTGCCCCAGACTGCACATTCAAAAATGAAAAAAATCTCCAACAACTATTTTGAGAAATCTTAAGCCAATTGGCCTTCCCGTATGATCCTAACTGATGATATGCTCCATGCCTGAATTTCAATATCCTTTAGACTGTATATCTTTAATATGTATGCATGTACTTCATAAGGTTCAGGCAATTATAGGCAAAATATGGTATATGCTGAATGTGAGCATTTTTAAGGAGGAGATTTCAAAAATTGCCATAAGACTCTCAGAAGGATTTATGACCCCACACAAATTTTATGAGTGACTGTTATAGAATTTATATTTTGTTTAGACTTTGTATTCGTACAATAAAGCTAACTGCTTTAACAAATAGTGTTAACCAATAGAAGATTAATTATGATTCATGTAACAATATGGGACAAGTGAGCAGGTGATCAGGATAGTCTGCCTCCATGCTATCATCAGATGTGGGCTGATGGAAGCCTTTCCATCTTCAATACATGTCTTCCAGTGTTCCCCGTACAGATTGTCTCTATTCCAGTCAGCCATAGTGAGGAGTATGCATAGGAGATTAAAAACCAGGTCTGCTAACAGGGCATGTCATTTCTTGTCATATGGCATGGTCTAGAACTCAGTCACATGGCCACATGAGTTTTTTCGGTTGTATTTGTGACCCCCTTAACTTTCATATTTGCATGGTTCATCTAATTTAAGGTCACCTTTCCAAAATCAATTCACTGTATTCTTTGCAATAAAAGAACTCTGCATGTTTCCTTGTTCAGATTTTGTCAAATAACGTTGACATGCTTCAATTCCCAATCTAGACACTCCTTGGATCTATCCTTCTCACAGTCACATGAGACTTTTGTAAAAGATAAATTAGCACCTCATTTTGGACAATTAGTGCTACTTAACTCAAAAAATGGTTAATATCACTTTTAGTCCTATGTAATAATATGTATTGCTCCACTAAATTTGAATTTTAAATGGCCCTGAATAACATTTCACGTAGAGAACCAGAGCAAAGATGGCAGCTGTAGCCCAATGCCCACTCTATTCTACACAACAAAGTGTGCAACAACCCTTTCGTCTCTGTGGTGACCCACTAGATGGTATATCATTTGGCCCATCAGTTAAGTGCGTGAGTTCAAGGGAAGAGTCAAATAGTTCCACATTACAGAGCATTAGGAAGGAGCATCTGGATGATGCCATATCTAGAAAAGAGCATTGCTATAAATGGATACCTACAGTTATGCTGAGGACTGGAGAATGTGCAAAATTTCTAAAATCACAAATATTTGAGGTTCTCTCTTTTGCATACAAATTATTAAGATATGAATTACATATTAGCTGGATATATTGAAGTGTAAACAGATCAATAGTAACTTATTGGTAAATTAAAAAGTGGTAAAATACTCTGACCACCTTTTTCAAACTAGTTTATGTTTCTGTGAGAAAGACAGCAGTAGTAACATTCCCTTTCTTTTAAAATACTATATATCTCAGATCTTTTACAAATCCATATTGGCCCCCTTTCAGCCAAATTTTATACAATAGATTGATCAGAAACATTTCTCTACAATGTGGCTGAAGTCTGACTTGAACAGTACTATGAGACTCATCATTAAATTTCACCATTAGCCATGTTCATTTGCTAATAATCAAGGTTAGTCTCATCTTTAGATGGTTGATTTTAACATCAAAATTAATGTTAAAACTGAAAAATTATGTAAACTAACCCCATCTCTCAAAGTCAGGTAAAGAGAATGGTCCAAGGTCAAGAAGTAAATTATCAGTGGAATTAGGATTGTAACCCAGTGCTCTTTCCACCTTGTCACTTAGAGCCCTTATTTGAAACATCATACACTTGTATAATTCCAGGCTCTATGCAATTGTCATGAAGTATGGATTGGAGTTTTCTATAAAGTATACATTACCTTTTGCACACTAAAATAACACCAGCTATCAAGAAGGCTTGCCAGGAAAAAAAAAAAAAAACAGTGTTTGACTAAGAATCCAAAAACCACTACATATACCATAGGGCAATTATTTCAGCTTACAAACAGTTTTTCTTTACTTTTTAATATTTTTAAATCTCCAAAAAGAGGAAAAGGAATCCTATCTTAACTGTTATTTTATTTTTCTTTTAAGAAAACAGGAGAAAAAGGGTACACAACATGGCTCATTTCTCTGGACTCCTTTGAATTCAACAGGATCTAAGTTGCATTATTTACTGAAAGTTTCCTTGACACTAAAAGCTGGCATTGCTTCCAAATCTAGTCTTTTACAGCTGCAAGAATTAGCACAAACAACATCCATATTCATTAGCTGCCCAGAGTATGAGCACATGTGATAAGACTCTAAGGCAGTCGCACCACAGAAGTCAGAAAATGAAAAAAAGAAAAAAGAAAAAAATGAGTGTGAGGTTCAAAAGGTTCTCTTTAATGTGCATCAGGCAGCTTTGTGTAATGCAAGTAACTACAGGGATTTGCTATTTAGCAAGGATGGGTCATGCACAAACTGGGCTGCTCTGGATCCCCTGTCGGGAGGGCAGCACGTGCTCAGTACAAGTCATCTGCCAACATGTGAGGGATGGTAACAGATTTTCTTGTAATGAGCTCACCGGGCTGGAGCACTAGATAAAGGAGAAGGTCAAAGATTCACGTTTGTTTAGCTTCCTCCAACATGTCCACATCTTCCTCAGATGTTCAAGAAGATGATTTTCTCTTGCTTGCTATAGTTTCATGCTAAATTAGCCAACCTGTCAAATGGATCAAGGTAAAAAGGTCATAGCAGCCACAGAAATACAAAATAGATAAAATAACCTATAGAAAACTCTATCAGCTACACACATTAGCACAAGTTCCCATTTTTCAGTCTTTAATGAAGTGAGGATGGCCCTTAAGTGAGAATATTATGCTCTGAGAAAGTGAACATCATATTAAAAAGAAAAGATTCCCCACAGCATAACTCTAGTGCTCAGCCTACAAGCACATCATGCCCTTAAGCCCATCGTTATTCTTCACCAGTAAATAAATGTGAGATGAGCTCATGGACGTTTCTGAAGTGGTAACATTTTATGGAACTAAAAGATAGTTCAGCCAAGGTACAAAAAAGAAAAGACACAATGGTAAAAATCTGAATGAATATGTCAGGCTAAATTCTGTTAAGTCTTCATCTAACACTTTCTTTTTCCTTTGTTAAATTATTAACGTCCTATCTCAAATAACCTTTCTCAACAGCCTCACCCCCCATCGCTGCATGTACAAAAAAGATCTTGCTAAAAAAGGTCAATGCAGAATTCCTCTCTCGTGATACTCCTCTTTTTGTTCTTGTATTATGTATGGCTTCTCCTATAATAGTCAAAGTCTGGGCAGACACAGATTGGTATGTAAATGGCTCAAGAGACTTAAAAGATATACTTACAAAGGTGTAGGAAGGGTTAATGAAACCAGAAAGGGATATTAAAGACCAGAGATTAGTGACACTGAGACATTACTAACATCCAAAGGCATAAAACAGCAAGGAAAGCAAAGGGTGTCACTGTAATCTCAAAAGCTGAAGCAAAGGAGAACGGGCTGCCCTGCAAAAGCAGCAGTCACGGGAGAACAACTATCACCAGAAAACATAGTCCAGAGCAGGAGAGAGGGAGAAAGAAAAGCCCTGACCTCTCTCTCTTCTACCTTCCAATCACCTCCTGGTGACTCTTTTTGGCCAAACCCAACTAGAAGTCACAAGCCAAGGTGATGCAGAGCCTAGGTTCAAACTACAGGTGTGGATGGCAGAGTAGACAAAGGCAGGGGGCAAAGGGGTTGGGAAAGACAGTCACAAACTAAATAATGAACTGGCATGCCTTGCTTATGGAATCCTTGAGGTCAGTGACTGTGTCTTCTTGCCCTTGGATGCTCAGCATGCAGCAGAGTCTAGTGTGCAATATTTGCTCAACACCTATTTATTGAACCAGTTGAGCTCAATAACTAATTGAGCTAAACAGGATAAAGATTTCTGTGTCAATTTTGTTTTTCCGCTGTGCCACTGTGAACTATGTTAACTTGTTCATCCTCTGGGTACAACTTTCATACAAGGGGGAGCCACTTACAAGATCTTGAGCCTTAGGCTCATGTCATCTTACAACTTAGTCCTGAGTTGAATCCTGAGTCGATCCACTTTCTCTTGAAGGCAGCTTTCCTATTTTCAGTGTTGACGTATCCAACAGTTTTTATATGCAAGGTCAGGACCTTTGTGTTTTTCTCATCATTCTGTAGTGATACCTGGAATAAAGCAAATAAAATAACAGTGACTCATTGCCCACTAAAAACTGTTCTCTAGACATCTGATACTGCTTACATAAAAAGGTTTTCATCCTGGGGTCCACGAGTGTGGGAGCCATGAGAATGTGCCTCTCAGATCTCCAGGTGCAGGAGTGTAATTGACTTATGAGCTCAGCTGCCCTCTGTTGTTCATTAAGATGTTCCATGGAGCCCACAAACCCCACAGGCTTCCCCCAGCCAGAGACTGAGCATGGTAGAGGTACTAAAGCACCTGTTCCTAGGGGATGGGGATTTCTATTACAGGTAACTTTGGCTTGAGAATCCCCCTGCAGCCTTGAGGAAGCCTTGAGGAACTGTACAGTCTCAGATGGCTCCTTTCTTCACTTTCTCCTTCACCTGAGGCAGACCTACATCATCTCCTCCCTCCAGTTCCTTCCCAACTGTTGCTCACAGACCTCACCCTGATCGATCTCCTGCATTTTAGCATCTGCTTCTGGAGGGTGCAGATTAATGAATACAATAATCCATAATTTGTGTGTAAAATTTTCTGTGCAGAAACATATATGCCCTTTTAACAGTAAAAATATGTATAAGTTTTATCAGTTTTTTAAATGGATCTGTGACCAAATGTTTAAAAACTCTTCTCCCTTCAAGTCCTATTCTAGTTATGGATAATACCACCCAACAGTCCCAACGCCAAAAAGGTGCTTAAGAATGACCAGTATAGAATGTACCATATGCCTAAGTGCTCCTTGACATCATCTGGCTATTCCAGGGTCCTATTCTTATGGGCAACAGAAAATTATGTGAAATTGTATTATTTGTACTGCATAAATCTGCTCCTGGTTTGCTCTCCTATGACTTCTAAGTCCTTTTATATCCTGCAATGGCCACTGCTTTGCATCACATATAACCTGCTATTTGACATTTACACTCTTAACATTCTGAATCTATCAAAGACGGCGTTTAGAAAATGTTTGCTTTCATTAAGAAAAACTAAAAATTGTTTGTGAAAGCTTCTTTATTCTTTGGAGACCCCTGAAAGTGATTCTTCAGTTACATTGGAAAAAAATCATTCAAATTTGAAGACAAATCAAATTCTTTTAAAAAAAATTAAAGAATGCACAAGATCTTCCAAAACTTAAGTTGTTAAACTTTAAGTGCACATTTTGCATTGTTAATGGTACTGGAGTCCCAAAGGGTTGGAACTCATAGAATAGGGACTTGCATTTAATTATATTAAACCTTTTATTTCCTATCTAATGCTAACAATCACAAATGAGAAGACAGGGCTAGCTTCAAAACTATTCCTCTTGGCCGGGCGCAGTGGCTCATGCCTGTAATCCTAGCACTCTGGGAGGCCGAGGCGGGTGGATCGCTCGAGGTCAGGAGTTCGAGACCAGCCTGAGCAAGAGTGAGACCCCGTCTCTACTAAAAATAGAAAGAAATTATATGGACAACTAAAATATATATATACAAAAAATTAGCCAGGCCTGGTGGCGCATGCCTGTAGTCCCAGCTACTCGGGAGGCTGAGGCAGGAGGATCGCTTAAGTCCAGGAGTGTGAGGTTGCTGTGAGCTGGGCTGACACCACAGCACTCACTCTAGCCCGGGCAACAAAGCGAGACTCTGTCTCGGAAAAAAAAAAAAAAAAAAAAAAACTATTCCTCTTTTTCCATTTCTTACTCTTGTAATAATGCTTGATGATTTATATTTTAATGCATCTACCTAAGCATATAGTCTTTTATCTTGCCTTTTGAATCAATAGGTAGCTTATCCACCTCTTCCCATCTACTCTACTTAAACACAGTTTGGGCTTTTGTGATTACTTGTAAACCAAATCAATATCTGGCTTGTTAAGATTCTGTGATCAAAGTCATGAGACTCCACACAGATCTCTTTTAATCTACAAACAGACCCTAGTTGTCTTGTCTCTCTAAGTACTGAGAGATCTTTACTACAACTTAGCATTACATTTTTCATAAGGCCTGGTTGGAAGCTCTTCATCTTCCAAATTTAATCACACTGCTGCCCACTGGGTTAACCTGACACATTTAGTTCCCTTCTTTTAAATAAGTTCTACTTTATTTGCAAGGGAGAGCACCTTTTAGAGACATAGTTTACAACTATGCTTCTAGCCTGGAGATGAAGGCTTTGACTTCAGGCAAGTGGTAAAAAGCTGTTTCAATTCCTTAGGTCAAATGAATATTTATATATAGCTTTCCGGAGATGGTCTTCCTCCTAAATCAGTCTCCACCAACTCCTACTTGTATAATATACAATTTGTAGAGAAGTAATAGAAACAATCTTTCAGTTTAAAACTGTGGCCTAAGCAATAAAAACCAAACTCTCATCTTGGTAGCTATTTAAGACCTATTTATTTCTCCTGGCTGGTCTCCACATTGAAATTTGGAGGGGAAAAATGTTTTTTAGATCCTTGGTTTTTAGTATATCTTTTTAAAATTAAATACAACAGAGTAGTGAATTATCACTAGTGAATTCCCAACAGATGAGAAGAATGGCAGGAAAACAAGTAATGTGCTCACTATAGGCAATGGTAAATTCTTCGTTTGCTGAAGGAAAAGAACTCCCAGAAGTGACAACCACCAAAATGATCATGCTTCAGAAAGGATGATAACTTATATTTATTCTCATATTATCAACTAACACAAATGTTAAGGAAAGTTTAATTTACTTCCTTTGTTGTAGAGTATAGCTACAAGATTAAATGGAATAGCAAACATAAGATGGCTAACATCATCTCACATACTATAGTTACTCATATATTAGTTTCTCCTTCCTTATTTTTCCCCTTTGTTCCATCTACCTTTCTGAAATAACTTGAAGGTTATAAACCCCATGAGAGCAGGGTTCTTGTCTGATGTAGCTTAACAATATGTCTTCAATGCACAGATGAATACACACATTAGCTAAGAAAAGTATTTGGACCGACCATCTTTACTGAATGTCTTCTCATTGGCCCTGTGGGAGGCATAGATGATGTAAGAGCCATGATGAATTAGACAGTGTTCCCGTCCATAAAGAATGCAAAATAGAGTTTCATAATAGAGATATAAAGTCTAGCTATTATGCATGGCAGCATAGCTGTGGTAATAGAGAAGAGAGGTGGCATTCAAAAAAACTGAGTTTTTGCTATTGAAGGAAGCAGATGCTAAATCCAGAAATTCCTCTGGAATAGAGAAGGTGTCACTTGCACTTAAAGACCAGAATATGAACCATTAATTGCTTTGTTATTCTTGTTGTGCATCTCTGTATGAAAGACAAACAAGAGAGATAAAACCATTCTGATTATGGTGTTTTCTTCTGAGAGTAGAAGTATCTTTTGAGCATCAGCTCAAGGAAATCAAGGCAAAAAACTAAATTGAGGGGAGCCACAGAAGAGAGCAAGACATGGGCAAAAAGGATGCAGAGAAACTAGTAGGTGTTTGTGAAATTCTGACCTAAGTGTATAAGAGCAAAGCTCTTCTTGCTTTTTACCAGATCGGAATGGGTATTGGTTTTGTTTGGATCAGTAAATTAAATGATCTATAGTTGAATAAATAGATGCTAATGATGACCAGAATTGATATTTCATACCAAATTTCAGCTTTCACAAACAAATTTGAGGATAGAGAATAGTGTGTCTTGTATCAGTCTCTCTCTGGTAACAGGCAAATATCAGTCTCTCAATAAATGGGTGCTGAGTGGGTGAACACACGTTGATGAAACATGATAAAAGAGACAGTTCATTGGAGATTATAGCTTTCCCAAGCTGAGCTGAAGCATAATAACATGGAGTCTTAGAAAAAGCATGAATTTTAAAACAGCATAGGTCTAAGTTTGAAACTCAAACCTACCTTTTTATTATATCTGTAACTCTGAAAAATTTCTTTCAAGCTACTAAAACTCAGCATCCCCATGTGTAAAATATGGGTAGTAGAATAACTGAATCCTAAGATTGTTACAGGATTAAATGAAATAATATATATAAAGTCTTTGTAAATGTCTTACATATATTAATGAACCCAATATTGGATATTTTTGCATGCTATAATTTTTATTTTAAATTGTTACTCATGTTTTAAAAGAAGCTTCTTCTAAAGAATCATTTTATTTACAGTTGCAACTTTCCTTTTAACACATACAATATCTACTACATGCTGGAATCAAATACCTGAATGACTTGGAATCTTTTTGCTAAGAAAATACAGTATTTTATTAAGTGTTTTATTTGTATCTTGTCACAGAAATGCCTGGAATTCAATAGTACTTGATTCAATTTTGTTTATTATTTTGAGTTATGTTTTCAAAGTCATTATGTGTTATCATATGTAAATTACTCTAATAATTAAATTGATGTGATAATTTTATTTTATAATTAAAAAAAAAATTTTATTTTAGCTGCCTCAAAGTCCATGATCAGAAAATAAACAAACAAATAATACACAAAACCTTGAAGGAACAAATAAGAAAATGAGATCACCTGAAAAATTATTTGGAAATAATCTAAAATGAGACAAATATAAGTACTTTTTCATGTGGTAATGAAGAGTCAGGAGCAGGGTTTGAGCAGAAAATGCTTCCTTGCAATTTGACACAACTCACATTACATTATGTAGATATCAACTAAAGTGCCTTAATTAAACCATCCCAAACAGAGAGTCTGTGGGTCGACTTCCCTGTCATCCAAACTGGTCTTCAGGGGCCCTTCTAACCAAATCAACTACTTCAAAAGCTACTTCTGCCTTTTTTTCTCCCGACTCGCTATGATACAGAGTCAACACTGTAGTCAGCAATAGATTGATTGTGGCCTCTGGGAAGTCACATAGCTCGGTGTTCAGAATCCCCAGCTGCTTCTCAAGGTCAAGCACGCCTTGCTTGAATGAGATATTTATGCCTGAGAACATGCTTCCAGTTCTGAAATCTTCTTGAGGACCTAGATAGGACATTTTCACTGGGGGAACTTTGTCATTGCCTGTGCAGTCTGTCAAAAAAAAAAAAAAACAGCAAATGATTTTAATTACCCTTACTACTGAAAGAAAAATGTGCTCCAATGCTGCAGTAAAATTACTGTAGAATAAATATCCTTTTAAGCATCTTCCAGCATATAATGTTGAAAAACTGTCATATGTATTTCTGAAGGGATTGGTAAAAAGATTTGGAGTAAAAATTTTAATTAGGAATTACATGTTTTAAAAAGCAAAGTTTACTCTTCCCCTTTTTAAGAAGTGTGCTTTGATGAATACTATGCTTCAATAGTAGCACTTTCCATTCAGTTCCTATAAATGTTATTACTTATATGTGTTTATTTCTATTGTTTTAATAATATTCATGTGTTGATTTTAATTGTAGTTTACTTCACTTTTACTTCTTTATAACAAAAGTTCAAGTCCATTAAGTACAGGTGGACTGATTCTTCAGAGTTCATACAACAAACATTTATTAAGCACCTACTATGTTCAGGAAGTACCTATAATACTCTAGAAGGCAGGCATGATATAGTTGTGGAAAGTGTACACTTTAAAGACCTATGACCTTGGATTTAAACTCAGCTTCTGCAGTGACAACCTTATGACCATCGGCTATTTTACTTCAGCTCCCCGGGCCTCAGTTTCCTTACATATTTAACAGAACTAATGGTGCCTATTCACAGAGTCTCTCTGAGAGTTCAATGAAATAATATACAGAGCCCAGACATTTCCTAATATACAATATGCATTCAATAAATGTGAGTCCCCCCGCCCCACCCCCCGCCTGAAGCCCTAGCTGTCAGGTGCTAGAGAGCTACATGATAAATGTGTCATACTCCCAGGGGCAGAAATAACTATTATATTTATAACTCAAATCTGTGCTCCCATATTAATCATTCTAAAGGCATCTCTGCATTGCTCAGGCTCCTCAATTATGCCAAGCAACTGAGATTTCCCAAGATGTATTATATCTCATTCGGGATACTACCTAACGAAATATAAGCAATCTTGGCACAAGCAAGTCTACATGCATTCGCAGATTTGTCTTCAGCTTGTCTTATGCATTATCTTAGATACAAAGCACTTTATAGTTTATAAATGAGCACAGTTAATTCACATACCCCTGGGTGGTTTTGGTTTGCTTGCATTTAAAAAGGAACACTATCAAACGCCAGAGTTTATCCTTTAAATAATTAGGAAGAGTTCTATTAAACTCCGCCAAGGCTATTCTTTCAACTTAAAGGTTGCAATCTCTATTCAGAGGAAGGTTTTAATTACCTCGTTAACCCCTCTCAATTCCACTATGATTAATAACTGATTGTAATTTGCGTCCTTCTGGGCCATTCTTGGCCTGGTATTCACAGCAGCGTGTGCTCTCTCTCCTGTCTTAACTTCCTTCTCAAAATTGGAAATTTGTTAACATCTTACTGTGTTTCTCAGAGTCCTTCTACCTGGGTGAAAGGAGCATCCATTAAACATCTTGAAAATTCAGAGGACTACAGTATTTTTCACTACATTTTGCATATTTCTTTAATTACATACTTAGTAGATAATCAGTAAATATTGGTAACTGACAGATTTTGTTCCATAGTTTAATGATTAAAATTAAGAGGAAACATGTATCCCTTTATTATACAACTGTGTGAATATGGCTCTGATAATCCTCTAGATCCAGCTTGAATATGAACTAAGTGGAGAGAAAAGGAGATATAAAAGAGAAACTACCCAGGCTACCGCTATGGTTCCATACTAAGAAAAGACTACAGAAGAGTCACAGATGACCAATGATTCTGTCCTCTTTGGGTCCACCTGACTCCATTTGCACTCATGTTTTTACTCTTTCCTGAAGTCAGCAATGCCTTGGTCAACTCCCTCAGTAATTTTCTCAAATCTATCTAATCTAACTACTGTCCTTGTCTCTGGCCACTAATTTCTTTGGGAAAATTAACTTAGCCCTTTCGGTCTTTTCCTAATATGGGTGAAACTAAATTATCCTCTTTTTCTAGTTTCAAAGCATTAATGAATTTGCAAGTCCCCAGGAGGATGTTATTCTTTAGCAGATCAGTAACAATGACTAAAATGGTTAATAAAACAATAAAGATATGGATTACCAATGAGTAGTGGAGCTCAGAGATTTGGAATTCGGATTCTGGAGTCAGACTCCCTGAGAATGAATCCCAGGTACTACTTTCTAGCTGTATGACCCTGAGCAAGTTACATAAAATCTCCAAGATTCTTTATTATATGTATTATATGGATAATAACAGTACTTAACTCATAGGGGTTGTCTGTAGATTAAAATAAATAACCATGTTGTATGGTCAATATTGCAGTTTGAAGCATAGTCAGGGCCAATAAATATTAGCTAATGATTGCCATTAATTTTGAATGGATTGTGCCAGAAACCAGAACACTCAAGACACAGAACAACCCACAGTGAAAATCCCCTGAGAAATGGGTACATAAAAAACCAAAGGTCATAAGTGTTTTACTAGCATGTCTCATTAACAAAAAACATTTCCTCTTTATTTCAAGAAAAGCACTTTGATCCCTCAGGATTAAAGAAAAAGAAAGCAACAAAAGCAAAATAGCACAACTCTACATGACGGATCATATCTTTCAATGCAAACATCAAGCTGCAATCAAAAGGCTAAATGAGCAGTATTGTTAGAAGGAACAAGAATCCACTAAGGTAAACTCCTGCTATGGGGCTCTTGAAAATTCATCTCTCAGAAGATGAAGCAAAAATAAATTGTGCCAAGTCTTTTTAATTGATGAATAATTTATGGATGATCAGCAGGAACATCCATCCAGGCATCTGATTAAATGCAAAGTATTTTGATAACAGAAAGTTACTGGCGGGCCTCACAGGGGAAGGAAAGCAGCCCCAGCAATCAATGCCAGTCCATATATTGATGGATGTTGCCCAGTCTCTTCCTAGCAGGCTATTTTCCTACCCTCCTCCCCTTGATCACTGGCAGGAAAAGTTACCTCCTCTGCGAGTTTCTTTCTCTTGTCAAAATGATAGAGGTTAAATGTGGATAAGAAAAGCAATTAAAATAGATCTGTCACAAGTATGCTATCCCAGTGTGCCATCCTGATTTCCTTCTCTAGAGTGAACTGCTACCAAAGGATGGTAATTGAAATTTGTCAGTGTTGACAGCTGATGACTAATATGCAGATTTTCATTGCATATCCCCCCTGGAATAGAAAAGAGATGAGTGCATATTAAACTCCAGATGGAGGCAACCACAGGACAGGGAAATTCAGACACTAGTAAAGGTAGCCATGCAATGACTGTTTGGGAAAACCCCAAGACCCTCTGAAATTAATTTTTATGGAAACAGAGATAGTGTTAGTTTTCTTCCTCCTCCATCTGTGTAACTTCATAGTTTTCAACATTAGCATTATCCTCATGGCCCATGTATATTAATATCAACTGGAAAGTCCATCAACTATCCTCCGGCACAGTGAGTTTGAAAAGAATGAGTTATATTCTGCTTCTGCAAGTTTGAGAATGTGATTTTATAATATAGAAACCCAGGAGTCATTTCTATCATTTGTTTGCATTATTTTATACTTTTTATGTAATTTCTCTATTTATCAGAATCATTAAAAGGGATCTGATTAAATTATCCAAGTATAATTCTGACAAAAGATACCAAGAAATAACTTTTAGTTAAATTTTTGCTGAGTTTTTGCATTAATCAAAAATAAATAATTTTAATAGTCATTTAAGTGGATTTCTGGTGTATGGGATGGAAACTGAAGGGACTTTAAAGCTGTGGTGCAATATTCTAATTAACTATTACTGCATAACAATCTACCCAGGACTTCATGGCTGAACACAACTAGTTTGTTTTATTACCTGAGTTTCTGGGCCAGGGATTGGAGCAGTGCTCAGCTGGCTGATTCTTCAGTTCTATTGATGGAGTCCCCACAATAGATTTCAGCTGACAGGTGGGGTGGTCTTGAGGGGCTCAGGTGGTTTTACTCACATTTCTAGTGGTATTAAATATATTTTCTTATTTTCTGTATTCTTTTTTTTTAATTTCAAAATATTAAGGGGATACAGTGTTTTTGTTACATGGATGAATTGTTAATGCTGAAGTCAGGGCTTTTAGTATGCCCATCACCAGAAGTGTGTACATTGTACCTGATAGGTAAGTTTTTATCCGTCCCCTCCCATCCTCCCCCTTCTTAGTTTCCAATGTCCTTTTTACCTCTTTATGACTATGTATGCCCATCATTTAGCTTCCACTTGTTAGTAAGAATATGTGGTGTTTGTTTTTCCATTCCCAATATACTTCACTTATGATAATGTTCTCCAGTTCCATTCAAGTTGCCGAAAAAGACATTACTTCATTCCTTTTTATGGCTGAGTAGCACTGCATGAGATATATAATATATACACACATACACACACACAAACACACCATATTTGCTTTATCTACAAATCAATTGATGGGCACTTAGGTTGATTCCACATATTTGCAAATGTGAATTGTGCTGCAATAAACATTCAGGTACAGGTGTCTTTTTGATAAAATGACTTCTTTTCCTTTGGGTAGATACCCAGTAGTGGGATTGCTGGATTGAATGGTAGGTCTGCTTTTAATTCTTTTAGGAATCTCCATACTGTTTTCCATAGATGCTGGTATGGATGTGATGAAAAAGAAAGGTTTATTTTCTCTATTCTTGATGCTCTGGCATCTGGGGCCTTGCTGACCCAGGAGACAGTGCTCCTGTCAGTGAGCTAATTCTAGGAACTATTCCCTGTGAAAGTGCCTTGCATATGCAAACCACCCAATCGAAAACCCATGTCCGCCTTTTTCAGGTCCACTGAGCTCTTACACTCGGGCCAATATTTCTCTGTCCTGATCACCAAAGGGCCAAGCGCCAGACAACTTGGGTCAACCCTACACCTCAGAGCCTGCTTAAATTATTGAAATTAGCCAATTCTAAACCTGCTTACCCTGCCCCAGTGCTTCCCCATGGCCCTGCATGGCTTGGGAGCCATGAGTAGCAACTGCCTTTTCAATGGCAATTGTCTCCTGATCTGTTGGGCTCACTATACCTGAATAAGGATAAAACCTACATTGAAATTTTTAAAAAAATAAAAACCCAAAAACTAGTGCCTTGGAAGAAATGGCTGGAAGACTGGGCTCTCTGCAACTATCATAGAGAGCCCCTACACATCACCTCAGAGTAGGCAGACTTCTTACATGGCAACTCAGGATCTCACAAAAAGTATTCCAAGTGACTTGGGCAGAATCTTCAGGGCTTCCCATGACTTTGCCTGTGAAGTCTCAGAATGTCACTTGGAACTTGTCAAGTAGGTGGCTAGGAGAGCCCAGATTCAAGAAAAGTGAATTAGACTCCGTCTTTCAATGGTCAGTGAAGTAAAAGCTTTAAAACCATTTTTAATTCACTACAAGTGAGTTCACTTCAGCCAAGCCTTTATAGATTGCTAATTGATGATCAGTGCCAGTGATAATTCTGAAAGAATTCTAAACATAGTTGTTTTCTAATTTTGTGATCTCCTGGGGGTTAGACAATCTTTGCCAGGAGTGTCATCTAGGATTTCTGCATGGTTTCAGGCCAAGTTGTATCTGATTAGTACAGTCTCTGGTGCAGAAAACAAGAAAAATAAAAACAAAACAATGGTGGGGGAGTTTTACTTCAGAGGATGAGTTCCGTCACATGCCAGTGGGGAGAGTGACACAAATAAATATATCTCCTGATTTCATGGAGAGAGGCATGACATTATGATGGTTATAAAGAGCTAGGAAATAGAAACAGTCCCTAGAGGTGTACAAATGCCCCTAAAGAGGCATTAGTGTTGGGTTTGTATCCCATTTGTTTTCTAAACCACATGCTTTCTAAACATGTATTTGCATTTGGATATAATGAGTATAATTTACTCTTACTGACCGAAATTACTTTAAATGTGAAAATGATGAACTTAAAAGTGAATAACTCAGCTGATCAATCACCAGCATGCTAATGGCCCCCAAATTAACCAGGAGTGCTTTCCCTCGGGCCCAGCAGGCTAAGAGCTAAGTCCCATGCTAAGACTGCATTTGGTGTTCTTGGGTTAACTTAATTGCTGATGGAAATATTGTCACCACCAAAGAAGAAAGGAGGAGAATGCAAAACAAGGCATGTTTCACTCTCTATCCTCAACTATGACAACGGACACTTAGATGTGCAATGAAGCATTTTTAAAAATGCTTTGCCTATTTATTTTCCATCAACATGTGGTAAAATATGAATATACCCTGAATCCAATTACATAAAGAATATTACGCAAGCAACTTCTTTATATTTCACCAAAAAAGAGCAGTCACTCTGCTGGACTACATTCAAGAAGTTATTGCTTTCCTATCACCAGACAATTGTGCTATTTTACATAATCAGTATTCAGGGAATGGTATTTTGCTAATAGGCAAAATCCTACAATGACAATTTAAATGGTTTGAAACATGCACAAGATAATTTGGAGTCACAGCTCTGCCAATTGCTAAACAAGTACAGCAGGAATGTAGGCTCTCTAAGCATCAAGAGTGCTGTTGGGAAAACAGCCTGTCCTGTTCTATCAAGGAAACTTTGCTCATATCAAGTCAGGAGCTCAAGTTAATATCATCATTTCAGACTCTTAGTAGGGGAGATTAAGTGTCTTCACTGGATAACTCCATTGCTCACCATGGGCGGGAACATAGAACAGACAAATGCTTATTAGTGGTCAAGGGTGAAAGCTCAGGCTGGAATAATAAAAGACCTCCATTTGAGTGAGACCCAGTTCTGCTGCTAATTAGCTCTGCAAGCTTAGGTAGGTAAGTAACTTGGTCCCTCTTAAATTGATTCTTCATCTGTTTAAAAAATAAAAATAGGATTTACCTTCTCGAGCTGTAAGAATTAATTGAAATATTACAGTGCAAAGTCTGACAAATAATAAGTATTCAATAAAAGTTAACATCTGCTGTTTAAATGTGGAATTAACATATTTTGGAAATGATGAATCCTACACGAATGGGCTTTAGGGGATCAATGAATCTCCAGAAAATGTGACAAAATTCTGACAAGGTATTTCACAGCTTTTGTCAAAGTTTCAAATGGTCCCATAACAGCAACATAAGTAACAGTCACTACCTTATGTGTTTTCCGGTAGAGAAGGCGTACGTTTAAGGACTTTCAACAAATATTCTTAAAAAAAAATAAAATAAAAAAAAAAAAAAAAAACAAATATTCTTGAGGTTTTACTAAGTGCCAGGCATCACACTAAGCCCTGAGGATATGACAGAGAGTCTAAGTGCCTTCCCTTAGAGAGGTGGGTATGGAAGAAAAGAGGGAGAACAGCATCAGTAACTGACCTGTAAATAAATGTGAAATGTGTAAATACTATAGAAATGAAGAGCAGGGTGGTACCAAGGTGCACAGTGGGAGAAACCAATCTAGATCATTTTTTAGACAATTATGCTCAGGGCTAACAATTCAGTGGGCTTGGCTCTTTGGGTTGAGGTAACCTGGGCTTAGTCTCCTCACACTTGTGGGGGGATAGATTAAGAGCAGGTGGTTACAGCCTGGGGTCACATGGCTGGGTGTAGTGTGTGTATCTACCACTTATTCTCAGGTGTGCTTCCCAGTGCCCACTTTCCACGCACCCCGCAAACAACTCAGCACTCCTACCGATTTGACTGAGGTCTTGATGGACCACAAGCTGGCCCCTTCCTCCTCTTCTATAACTGATTCATTTCAAAACTTCAGCATACGTGGGAACATACTGGGAGCACAACACAAAGTTATTTTGCCTGACAACTGCCCATCATACCATCAAGTTCCCCTTTCCTGCTTGGAAGCCATTCCCTAAATAATACTTTGTATCTGTATAATGTCTTTTGCATTTATCTTTTTAAAGTGTCTATAAATTTATATATCTACAAATAAATACAAACTTACATAAATCTATTAGTAGTTTATAGCATATATGCCTTCGTTGCATGGTCTCTCATTTTCTTTTGCTTTTTTTCACTTCCACCTCTTTCTCCCAACCGTATCAATGTCTCATAATATGCCCTTAATAACAATTCAGCTGATATTATGTGTGCATCAACACGAAATTCTATCATTATTAATGTTTATAGTCATATGTGTACATATGTTTATATAGTCATATAGAATATTTTGCATATGTGAATATGCAAACATGTAATATTTCATATAGAGAAATGTTGACTTTTTAACAGAAATAAATCACATAAATACTTCTTATCTTGCTCTGCTTAGTTAATGTCTCACAGACATTCCTCCAAGTCAATTGTTAACGCTAATTTTAGTTATAAAATTATAGTTAATTTTTAATTATAAAAAAGTTATAGTTATAATTTATAATTTTAGTTATAAAATTACAGTTATTTTTAATGGGTGTATAATATTCTATGGTATAGATATTTTAGGATTGCTTCAATCATTTTCCTAATGTTGTATACTCACTTTTTCCAGGATATTATACCATGAGCAATATTGCAATAAATACCTCTGTCTGTATAATATATACTGGTAATTCCCAAAAGAGGAATCTGCTCAGTCAAAAGTCATACATTTTTGTAATTTTAATAGCTACAGGCAGTTTTTTTTTTCCAAAATGACTAAGCAGTTGCATTTTGTTTCTCCCATCCTCACAGGTACATGTGGGCTCCTCAGTAGTAAGTGCTGTGCCCTATTCCCAACCTGTAAGCCTCTCCAGAGGACTTTACCCTACCAAGAGTTACAAAAGTCATAATCCAACTTTCACCACCTTATTGACCCTTGCCTTAAGTGCCATTTGATCATTTAACAAATATTTACTGATCCCCTATTCTGTGTCAGTTACTTTGCCAGACACTTTGGAACACAGAGGTAAACAAGACGGATGAAAGCAAATATGATGAAGGTTACAAAAGGTAAAGTTTGAGGTGCTGCAAAGTATGTGCTAGGGAAAGGTCAGCTCACCTAGGGAGAGAGACTTACCTGAGTGAAAAAATATTCAGCTTTGTTATTTTCCAAACTCATGTATTAATTTCCTACGGCTTTTATGACAAATTACCAAAAACTTGGTGGTTTAAACCAGAGAAATCAGTCTCTCATAATTCTGCAGGCCAGGAGTCCACAGTCAGTTTCACAGGGACAGAATTGAGGTGTTGGCAGTGCTGCACTGCTTCCTGAGGCTCTAGGGGAGAATCCTTCCTTGCCTCTGCCAGATACTGATGGCTGCTGGCATTCCTTGGCTTGTGGTTGCATAACTGCAATCTCTGCATCTGGAGAGACATTACCTTCTCCTCTTGTGTCCGTGTCAAATCTTCCCCTGCCTCCCTCTCACAAAGATATATGTGACTGCATTTAGGGTCCATGTAGGATAATCCAGAAAAAGCACCTCATCTCAAAATCCTTAATTTAATCATATCTGCAAAGCCATTATTTGCATATAAAGTGACATTCACAGGCTCAGGGATTAGGACATATACCTTATTCATGATTTGGGAAAAAATAATATAGTCAGTGATTAAGAAAGTGTGAGATCTTGAGCTAGATTTGTTGAATGGGACGGGAGTCTGAAACATTCACCTCGTCATTCTAAGCCCCGGTTTTATTACATTGAAGCGATAGCTACCTCCCAGGGACTATGCTGCTGTTACATTTGAGATAAAATAGATATCCTGTAAAGCACTTGATATATGGATATGTAATAAATATTAGGTGCCCTCATTTAACTTTTCCCACAAAACATCACAGATTAAGAAGCAGTTCTATGTCTCTGGTCCATTCTGAGCACTATGTGATTGGTTGTTCCTAGTGAAGTCAATGTTTTTTGCAAGAGTCAAGCTCCAAGTGTTAGCATGCACTACTTTTCTCCTTGCAGTTTAGAAAATCATCTTCCATTGTCAATTTCCCTTTTTGGTTCCATACTTTTCAGTCCTTTATTGTCTCCAGATGATTCATTATGTTTCCAGCTCTGTCCCAACTGCGTAATCAAGTTTCCAATTTGCTTTGCCCACACACTGTGTTGAATGAGGACACTGCCTACTGATCCATTTGTGAATATTTGTTTGATAGATATTTGTTTATTTATGTATCAAATATAAAATTTTTATAAACTAAATCAATTATTTAGAGTCCTAACATGAACATAATTTGTTTTTCTACCTTTTATAGTAAAGAGAAAGATAAATCCTCCCCAAACTTATTCTTATCAGAGACTTGGCCAAACAAAAAGTTAGAAATAATTTATTTAACATTACATATGTTTAACGTTTATGTGTGTGTGTGTGTGTGTATGTGTGTGTGTGTGTGTGTATGCCTTTAAGTTGTCATAGATCTATACAATCTCTTACAATACGCAGTTTCTAGTTGACATTTACATTTGACAAGAAACAATCCCTCATTTGGCCATGGTAGACTTTGCTAGTTGGTCACTGATGCATTCTATATAGCTGAGATTTGGCGTCAGAGTCCTTTTGAATGGAACACTCCACAATCACCAGTTTGTCAAAGCTGGGACCTGAGGGAAAACCTCTTTACCATCCTTGGATAGACTTAGCCTTCTTGGCTTTCCTCTGTGTCTTTGTCCATTTTCTGTTGCTATAATAGAATACCACACACAGGATAATTTATAAAGAAATGAAGTATTTGGCTTATGGTTCTGGGAATTCTGGGAAGTCCAAGAGCATGGTGCTGGTGTCTGGCAAGGACCTTCATACTGCATCATAACATGGCAAAGGGCAAGAGTGTGCCAGCTCACATACCTCTTCTTCTTCCTATAAAGCCACCAATCCTATCATGGAGGTCCCATCCTGATAACCCTATGTATTTTTTTAAGAGATGGGATCTTGATATGTTGCCCAGGCTATTTTCAGACTCCTGGGCTCAAATGATTCTCCTGCCTCAGTCTCCCAAGTAGCTGGGACTAGAGGCGCACACCAACATGCTGTGATTTATATAATCTTAATTACCTCCCAAAGGCCTCACCTCCAAATACTATTAATGTATGAATTTGGAAATTAAGTTTCCAATACATGAAATTTGGGGGATGCACTCAAATCATAGCACTGTGCATGAAATATGGTAACAAGTTTTCTCAGGTAAATGATGTTGGCAGTGTAGTCTTGTCTCATGGAAAATACACAGGGAACTCATGTTTTTAATCATGCTTTTATTAGAAATATAACCCTATGCACTACTATATCAATGAGTTCCTTTCTTGATTATTAACTTTTACAGATTATAATAGCCATAGATCAGAAGGAAGAAGCAGCCATGCTCTATATTCCTTTCAGTATATATGGTTTTTTCTCTTTTATTCTCTGGCACTTTTTCTTTCCCTTCCTAAACAAAATAATAATGATAATAATAAATATTCATTGTTTAAAATGATATGTAGCATTTAAAATTCTATGCACAACACTTTGAAATGTTCTAAATCTAATCAAAAGTAAAAATGTGTTTTTAAGTGTTTTATAGTCATGCATTAATGATATTGTTTATATCATCAATGTGGGCAATCCAGTAGATCCTGAGGTGAAAGACAAAGCTCTCCTGAGGGAAGGCAGATGACTGACACCCCAGAGGAGTACAGGAAATTAAAAACTTCACAGATGAAATTGACAACCTGTCTTAAAACCTAAACGTTGATTCTCTGGCAAGTAAGTCACAAGACAGTTGCAAGACTAAAACACTATATACAAAACAAAAACCAAAATCACTTTTAGAGACCCTCCTTCTGAAATAGCGGTGATATACCTCAGATCAGTCCTCCTTCAGACTGTGACACTTAAGCTTTATACGCAAACAGGTCTGGACTCAAATTCTGTTCCTGCACCTGATGAGTTGGTAACCTTAAACAAACCCCTTTGACTTTCTGAGCTTACTGTTTTCCTCATTTGTAAAAGGGAAAATGGGATATTGTTTGTGTAAAGCACTCAGCACAGGGTCTGGTGACAAAGTACAAGTTCATTAAACGTTAGTACTTCTTCCACAGAGATGACTTGCCTCGAGCTGAGAAACGTTAAGTAGACTCTCCTTGGAGTTAAAATACTAGAATTATTTTAGTGACCAACAATTTCCTAACAGAGATGACTAGGAGGTGCTGATTTTAAAATGCTAAACTGATTTCTATGCACTCTGATCAGTTTACTCTCCAAAAGCAAAGTGCTGAGTTGATTTTTCAGTAGTTCAATTTATCACCATAAAAACCCTAAACCAGTCACTTTTCCTTACTCTTGTAAGCCATTTTGGACACCTTGGGAGCCTGCCTTGCTCTCCCCAGAAAACCTCACTATGTGAGTAACAAAACTTTTCATATTCTCTTAGTATGCCTGCGGCATCATCAGTCTCAACATCCAGACCAAAGTTTGAATGAGGGTCCATCCTTCTTTTTCTGAGTGACCACAATAAGAACTATAGTTGTTATAACAGTGCTACAAACAATTTAAGTAGCAAATGAAAAAACAAAACTAAAAGCAAGAATATTACCTCTAATTGGAGGTAAATCTGATTCATAGATTAAACTTCTTGAGGACAAAACATCTTTATTTGAAGAACCCTTGCCGAGCACCATATGTGAAATATCTGTGCATTAAAATCTTTTACGTGAAATCCAATTGTGATTCATTCTAATAGCTTCGATAGAAATTCAATTATTTTCCACATTCAAACATTTTCAGAAATGGCCATTGTGGTAAAGTGCAGTGTTAATGCACAACTAATTTGAGGTTGTTAAATATTTTAACTACTGAGTGACTAAGAATTAATATTTCAGGATTAAAGTTCATCGATTATTAAATTACTGCTATCTAGTCATTATAAATCAATGATTAATGGTATTTCCATGGAATAATCTTTTAGTTAAGAAGTTGATACATTTAACAGCCTAAGCACGGTCGTAAATACCACTGTAGATACCAGAGCATTTCAAAGAAGCTTTGAAAGAAGACAGCACCTCTACATTGGAAGGCTTATTTATGCTTCTACAAAATGAAACAAAAATCATAACATTTTAGACCTGGAAAGACCATTTGAAATTTGATCTTTAAGCCCTTAATGCCAAAAGAAAAAATAATTCACAGGAGTTAAGAGTCCAACAGCCTGTGAGTGAAAGTGCTTGTGCTGTATGGGCACCAAATCTTACAGGGATCAACTCAGGGCTCTCACCCCCTAAAGACCTCCCTAGGAATTCTGATGAGAAGTCACCATCCTGATTCCAGAAAACATATTTTTTGAATCTTTTAATATAATATCTGTTTGATAGATTTCTTTCTCTAGTCAAAAAAATTGCTCTACACACTCATCAGCTTGTAAAAACAGAGTTACTGCTAGCCTAGATAGTACCTGTGTGCAAGGAAAAAAGACATCCTGTCCGAAATGTTTGCAATTCTGTCAGTCTAAAATTATTCTATAACCATGCTTTTAAAATGTGCATTGAATTTAATCATCTGAATCTTAAGAATGTCTTCTGAATTTAAGAAAATTCATCAGTTTGTTTATCTGCAAAGTAGATGAAGTAAGAACACTATCCTCATTGGACTATTGCAAGGATTAAACTAAATAATAAATACCTGCAAAGCATTTACCGTAGATCCTGACACCTCATAATAGCTAAATAAATATTTGTCATTATTATTAGCAGAATCTCAAAAGAAGCTTTTTTCCCTTCCCTTCCAATTCTCTTCCTTCTTTCCCTGTTGTTGTAATGTGCAGGGAGCACCATAATGTCAAATTATTCAGACTTTTTCGTCCAGAAGGAGGATGATTAAAAAAACAAGCAATGTATATCATATTGATTATCAATCTCGGCACATGTTTGGTTGCCAACCCAAATTTGTCACTGCATAATATAAATTACAGATAAGGAGGGCCATTAAGGGAAAACCTCATGGAAAAGCAGAAAAGCAAATGCTAAAATATTTTTTTAAGTATTGAATTGGTTTTATTTAAGTAATAGCTTTATTCACTGTGCAGCTGAATCCTAATACTTTAGATACAATTTAAAAAGCATATGTTATAAATTACCATGCTTAAAGGGAGATAGAAAATGAGAGGAAGTTCAAGGCCAGTATTTATCCCAAAGGGTGTTAAACCATACTGTAAATAACATCAATATATAAACATTTCAATATATACACATGTTATTAGTGAGAAATAGATGGAGACTTTTACCACAGTTATGAATTTAGTTTTAAAAATTAAGGTTATTTTAATAGGGAGGTAAAATTGGAGCACTTAAAAAAAACTTTGTTATTGACCTATAACACGAAGATTATAAAGTGAGATTTTCAAAAACTGTTATGTATCAAGAAACAAATCAAATCTCTTTTATCCTACTGCCTTTTGACTGGAGTAGGGCCCAAGTCTTACCTTTTATTGGCTCATGGTATGTATTTTAATTATGCATTCATTACCTTTATAAGAGAGAAGCTGGGCTATTTAGGACTTGTTCTACATCATGAAGTTCTTAGGGAGAAATGACTGTGAGCAAAATACTGAGTTATGTCCTTTCCAGGGTGAACAGAGGCACGGGAGGTGCCAGTCAGTGGAGCAGGGAGGTCTTTACATGGAAAGCTTACAGGGGCAAGTCTCATTGTTCCACCTGGAAATTAGTTGGGGTCTAACAGTCAGAGATGGTCATGATCTGTCTTCCACCCTGGTAAGCTCCTAGACACTGCAAGTGTAAGTAACGAATTTCCCAGTCTCTCTCTGTCTGTCTCTCTCTCGCCCATCTCTCTCTTGTTTTTCCTCTCTGTTTCTCTTTCTCTTTCTCTGCCTCCCTCTCTTCTCCCTGTCTTTCTCTGTCTCTCTGCCCTCTCCCTCTACCTTTTTCTGTTTCTCTCTTTCTCTCTCTCTCCCTCCCACTCTCTCTCCCCAACCCTCTCCTGGATGTGTGTGTGCACACATGCTCGCTCTTTATGAAAACCTCCCCCTAATTCTCCCTCTCACTCTCCATCTCTCCAGCATCATTTTTAGTTTAGTATAGCATTGTTCATGTTTTTAAATTAAGTTTGTATTCTGTGCCATGAGAGGTAATATGCAGTGCCGTGATTTAAAGCATTGACTGCAGAGCCAGACAGCTTAGGTTTGAATGCCAGCTCTGCCATTTACTAGATATGGACCTTGGTGATTTACTTAAGTTCTCTGGGCCTCAGTTTTCTCATCTGCAAAATGGCGATAATAACAGCAGTTTTCTCATAGGACTGTTGTGAAGATTAAATGAGCTAGTATGTTTAAAGCATTTTAATCATTTCCTAGTACATAGTAATCTCCATAGAGATATTTTCTCTTGGTATTATTCTCATGCTTCCTAAGCCTAAATTGCTTGTGAGAGTCACCATAAGAATCAGGATGACTGATGTATGGAATGTGAACTTGGCAAAGACCGTGGCTCCCAGGAATCAAAGAGCAAGAGTCTGTTCCTGCATTGGACAGAATGCAGGAAGCTTATTCCCATTAGCACACAAACCCTATGTGAAAGGGGCCATAAGACAGCTAGGGAAGCAGGAGCCTGCTCCAAAAAGGAGAGAGTGCTCTGCCACAGGTTTTAAAATTATGAATCTCCTTAGGAGTTCAGTATTCATGGGTCAGATGTACTATCAGTTGTATGGCCAGCAGAATAGTGCCCCCTGCCCATTGTCCACATTCTAATCCTCAGACTTGTAAATATGTTACCTTAAATGGCAAAAGGGTCTTTGCAGATCTTAAAATGGGAAGATTATTCTGGATAATTTGGATGGTCTACATGTAATCACAAAGGTCCTTATGAGTGAAAGAGAAGCGTGGAGAGATTTGAAGACCCTTTGCTGCTGGCTTTGAGGATGGAGGAAGAGGACCACAAGCCAGGAATGTGGACAGCCTCTAGAAGCTGGAAATGGTAAGGAAACAGGTTCACTCCTAGAGCCTGCAGGAAAAGAAGGCAGCCATGCCAATACCTTGCTGTGTTTTGTTGTAGTTGTTGCTGTTGTTGTTTGCCCCATAAGGCACATGTTGGACTTCTAACCTACTGAACTGTAAGATAATAAATTTGTATTGTTTTAAGTCAGTAATGTGTTACAGCACCAATAGGAAACTAATAGAGTCACCCAGTGTTTTTATGTCTTATGATATTTTTTGTTCCACCGAAAAACATAGTCAAATACCATCACTATGTATGGCTACTCTGAAGAGGCTAAGGAACCAAGATTCTAAGCCACGTGTGTTGGGTAGGGGAAGCATCAACTTTGCCCAGCCTGCATTTCTGCCAAAATTACACATTTACGTTTAGTCCACTCTCCTGAACAATCCAAGAAAAGATTTGATCTCATTTTCAAGAGTTGGTTGAAACTTACTTATACCAATATTTGCTGTTAGGTATTTGAATTTTTAAGTTATTTTTCTGAAGTAGTAGAAAGAAATCTCTGCCTTCTGCTGGTGGAAGAAGAGGAAGTATTTTGTAATCAAGAGCATTTTCTTGACTGCACAGCTATTTAAGACTAAGGTTACCCCAGAAGATAAATTGACCTTACCCTGTATTAGGAGTCTCTGATGGCTGATTCAGATGGTGTTACGGGACATCTATATTGTCAACTTTCTTCTCATGTCTCTGTTAAACTTGAGCCAATACTTTGGTGAACTAAACTAATCTCTTAGCTTATTTTTCAGCTCAATATAACAAGATACTTAGTACCAAAGATTCATTTTCATGGTTCCCTTTCCCTTTGTACATTTCTCTATCTTTGATTCAGTTCCTGAATCTGCAAGCTACACAGACAGGCAGTGAGCAATGACCACACTTTCTACTCCAGCCAAGCATTTCCTGACCTATGCTTCATCAAGACCTAAAACTCACGGTTCTGTCAAGAAAGAATTAAGGAGATTAAAGGTATACAGAATGGGAAAGGCAGCATTAACTCTGGGAAACACACATAGAAACCCTCAATTCTGAAGAGCAAATCCAACTTGTCTGCCTTATAACATAGCAAATGTTAGCTGCTATGTGATGATTTTATTCAATTCAATCCAACAAACATTGATTGAGACCTTACTCTGGGCAAAGAATAATGATAATTAAGTCACACATGGCATTAGGGAACTGCTGACATTTGTGTTAATGATTGATACTAAAGAATTAACAAAATTAGAAGGGAAAACCTGAAAAAAAATTGCTGTGGTGGTATAAGAATAATACTAATTACAGTAATTTATGGGAACTGCTTATCACTAATGCCTAATTATTATGCAGCACAATCATGATTATGCATGCCATTAAATGTGTGTATGAGGGACTTTAGTGTGTGTTTTATTATATTAGATTAAAACAATGAAATATAAACATGCATGCTCAGTCCTCATAATGTGTTACTCATGCAGTAATTAGTCATCTGCTCACAATTTTTAAAAATTGGAGAAAAATGCTTACACCATGAATAAGATAGCTTGGTTCTTTCCTACGAGGGAAACTATAAATTGATTAGTGCACTTGATTTTGTAAATGAGTCCCCTATCATTGCCGTCAAGAATTGTAGTGTACTTTTTTTCTCCCAGGCTTTCTTATAAATAATTTTAATTTCCCTTTTCCAGCAGTCTATTTCAGAATAAATGCAATTCTGGGAGTCTCATTATCTTGATAATCTGCAGAAGGGATGAGGTAGAATGAGTGAGATCAGCTTCATGTAGTCAAACCAATTCAGCCAGCCGTTTGCAGATTATTTGTCAATCAGTTAATCAAAGAGACCATGTCCAATTACCTCAGAGTTCAGTTAAAACAACAGAGTAAGATAGTACTAGTGTTTATGTGGATTAATCATGTACAAGGTGACATTTACGTCCTACCCTCAAAATTCAATAAAAACATCTGCTATGAAAAGATTTGGAAGTAAAGAACAGACCCAATTCTACATGACTGAATTCTGACTCGATTTATTTATTCTGTCAACCAAAAAGTATTAAAAATCTATTATGTCAGGCACTGTACTATATGCTGGGAATTTAGAGATTTGTAAGACTTAGTTCCCCCAGGAAACTCAGGATAGAGTAGTGAACATTTCTCTGGGGACTACCGAAATGTAATAACAAAATACTTCTTTGATGAACATGATTCTAGTTATAGAAATGAGACAATAAACTTCTGGAGGATGTAAAAGAAACTGAGGCCGGATACTTAAAAACCGGGCATATATATACCTGTCCCATCTTCCCATACCACTTCCATTATGTCAATTATCCTAGGGCCACGACCAATTTCTGGGACCAAAGGTGCACCAGCCTCTGCCACCACTAGCTCTCTTTTCTGTTCCATGAATCCAATTGCATCAACAACAGTACATAAAGTTCCTGAGAAATAAGGTACATATATATCTATGTGCTTTTCCTTCTCCTAATGTTTAAAGAGAGACAAATAGCATATTATTCTTCAAGTCTAAAACATTGCCTTCTTTTTTATTCCATCTCTTTCTCTCCTAGAACCCTATCGCCTTGCATCTTTGTTCTTTTCTTCTCTGTTAGATCCTTTCCGTAAGTCCACGGGTTTTTCACCACCATTTGATGTTTTAAACTTTATATGCCTCATACAATCCCCAATTGGTGATTTCCAGCCTACAAACAAGGGCCACCTTCTCTGTGAAGACATTTTTTATTCCCAGGTTTCCAGTAATCACTCCATCTCCTAACACAGGATATCAACCCCTCTATAAGTGTTGTATGTCTCTTAGACCACAGATAACTACAAAACAATACATAACCTGAAAACTCCACAGCAGACTAGGTTCCTTTAAAAGGCGATCTATGGTTATTGATCTTGATAATTTCAAATAGTGGCATTCAATGAAATTGTTTGAATCTCATTTCAATTATACCTCATTCACAACAAATACAAAGAACAAGTTGCTTGGGTTAGATGATGATAGCTGCTCCAAAGGCTTTCCATTTGTCCCTACTGAATTGATTCACTGTTTTGGGTTCTGAGGAAAGACAAAGACAAACCACAGCATTCATTTCCATTCTCTCAATTTTAAATATAAACAGGTTAAGAGGTGAAGTGTCAAAGATGAAGACAGAAAGGGGCAGCTTTCAAAAATACTTAAGTTAGTGCCAAATTAGTGAGTAGAATAGAATTTGGGTGGGAAGGATATTTTCCTCATCTGGGGGATGCATATCTTTGAATAATTGTATCTGAGACTTTCAAATTCAGAACTACACTGGATTGATGCAATTAGCTGTAATAGCCATAACTACCCTCAAAATGACAGTAAAATTATAAACCTACATATAGATATATGTTATGAAATTCAGAGAGCTAGACTTATATATTACCCAGCCACAAAATGAAACTATAGAACGGCCTCAATTCCATGTAACTGACTACTTTTCTCTCTCAACTGTCTATGCTTAAAAACTAAAAATTGATGTTTTTCTTAATATTTCTTCAACTTTTAATATCTATCTAGGAGAAAGCAAAGCCTAACAAGAGTCAAATATGTATTTAACTTACTGTTATTTTTTCTAAGAAAAGACACGTTTAAACATGACAGAGTTTAACAGCATGGTGAGGGAAATAAGTGGTATCCAGAAAGATATTGGCTCCTCAATCATACTCTGATAAGCTTCCGTGCTTACGTATCTCACAGGCCAATTGAGTGATTTTAGGATTCACTAAAAAGTGATCATTACTAAATTATAATGATGGGTTACCATTCACTTAGAGATACAAAATCTAAGAAAAACACAAATGACCTAGAATATGTCAGCAGAAAAATTACAAGTAAAAACTTTACAATAAATATACTTAAAAACTATATATATTATAATAATTAGAACATTGAGACAAAAATCATGCACTTTTTTCAGACATGGGTCTCCAAATAATCCAGAGGGAAAAAAAAAACTTTTACTTAATTTGAGAACTCAGGTCATTGTAAGTGCATTTATACTTATCATTTCAGGCTGTATAAATGAATAACATTTCAGAGCTTATTTTTTAAAAGAGAAAGGGAATTTCCAGGTCAGAGGTTATTTGAATACAAATATATATATATGTATGTATGTATATATATATTTCCCATTCCTCAGAGCCCAATTAAAATAAGCAAATGAGTATAAAAGTGAAAGTGTTGGAATTTAGGGGCAAGTATGATCTGTATGTCATAAATGTGAGTTCCTTTGGCCAAACATAGTGCTAGTACCTCTAGGACCAGCGTGTGATGAGGGCTTTCTGATATAACAGACGCTTTCAAAGGTTGGTAGATGACAGTACAAGAAAGACTGGCTCAAACACAGCCATGCCAGTTATCAACAGCAGAGGATGAGCAAAACAGAGAAAGTTCCCTGAGTTAGTGGCTCCCCCAAACATAGAGAAGAAACTAGACACGATATTAGCTTATAGAGGCAATGCATGGCCCAGGTGCCCTTGTTCCTCCCCAGAGACTGTTGAATTAGTAAAGTAGTAACATAAAGCTAGGTCATTTAGTTATTGTATCCTAAATTAAAGATGAATGGGTGAAAATACATATTCAAAAATGAACAAACATTTCTGATGGGCCATCTTTCTCATTCTTGATGTTTCCTTCCACAAGGTGAGCACTCCATTAGCATAGCCCTCCTTAACTTTGTCTGCTCTGCCTCTCCTTCCCAGGGCTAGCCTACTGACTTAATTGATTAATGAGTTTTTGAAGAAGGAATAGGGCATGCTCAACTCAGATTTTCTCTTTTGCTTTTGAGAGCAAGCTGACCAAGGGAAACATACGTTTTCCTCTCCTCCTTCCAGTAGGAAATATGCAAAGTGTATTCTATGACTATAAAGCAATAAATTTAGAAAATAACGTTTGGGGGAAAAACATTTGGGTACATTGGATGTGTGCACTTTGGAAAAATTCTTCAGCTGAGCAGTCACAATGGTTGCACTTTTCTGTAAGTGTGTATTATTTCAAGTAAAATTTCATATATTTCAAAATATAAAGGTACCCGAAGTATAAATCAAAATTTAAAAATTAGAACATGACTTACCAAAACTTAAAATGTGACACTGGTTATATTTAGGGGCAAATTCATAGCTACAAATGCTTTTATGTTTAGGGAAGAAGGAATAAACTAAGCACTTAATGTAAGAGATTATAAGAAGAATACCAAAGATCTAGCCTAAAGAGAAGAAAGGAATTAATAAAATATTTGCATAGAAATAAATGAACTGGAAAACTACAAGCAATATGACTAATATATTTATCCAAAAGTTGGTTCCTTGAAAACAAGCAAACAAAAACAGATAAACCACTATCTGGCCTAATCAAGGAAAAAAAGAGAAAACACAACAACAACAAATTAGAAATCAGAGTTTTAAAGGTGAAGAGACCATTTTAAATCACACACAAAAAATATATGTGCATTTATTATAGAATTATTTACAATGGTGGCAACAAGGAAACAATCTAAATTTCCAGTAGAAGAGGATTCATCAATGTTAATATGTTTATATAATAAAATCCTATATAGCTATTGAATAGATTTGTGTAGATATAGTTTTATTAGTTCAGAAGACTTTTATAAGTGTTATGCAACAAAATGTTCCTTTTTACCTCTGAGTGGTGATATCTGTGAAATACTACCTCTTGAAGGGATCGTTGAGATGATTAAATGAAATAATGTATATTCATCTTTTACATTCAACAATTTCATTCAAGCAGTTTCTCTATGTCAGACGTAGTGCCAGGTAGTAAGTTAAAGAAAAAAGAAAAACCCATGCTTTCATTTTACTCATTATCTAATTGAGGAATCATATATTAATCAAACTACCATATAAATTAAACTGCAATGAGTATAAGAGGAAATTGACAATGTAGGCGAGTATACAACAGGTGATAGTACTGAACAATCTAGCACACAGTAGGTGCTCAATTCGTGCAACTCTTGGCTTTTCTTCTCTTATTTCTGATACGCAACCTACTTCTCCCATGAATCATATTACTTCTCAAAGGATTCCAGAACAGATTTATTACAATTTCCTAAAGTAATTATTAAAAAATAACAAAACCAGGAAATAGTTTCAAGTGTATGCCTGTTGCCTCTAGGTAATATGGTACATTGTGTGCTAATAATCACCAGTCTCTAAATCCCAGCCATTTACGCTTATCATAATTCAAAACTCATGTCAATAAGTAATGAGATTCCTGCCCACTGCTTGCTCAAAGCACCAGGCTAATAAAAATGCAAATACGGCTTATAAATCTATGTGAAAAACTGTTATTGGACTTTCCTGGCCCCTAATAGGCTCCTAACCCACTCGGGTCAATGTCACCAAAAGCTGTGCACGGTTCCACTGGTCACAGGTGGGACCACTGGGGACAGTGCATACTCTATCTCACTCTGTGATTTCCCTTTATAATACTTACCACCATTTGTACCACAGGCGCCTTGTGTTTGCTCCTGAGATTATGTGATGTCTTGCTCCTCTTATTTTAATTTTCCATGTAGCACTTTTCACTGATATTTTTCTTGTTTCCTCCTCAGCTGAGGGAAAAGAGGTAAGACAAGAAGATGCTGGGTTCTGGTGGAGAGCTCTGTTCTTCCCCTGTGAAGCCCTGAAGAAAGGAAAAGACTCCAAGAGTGAGAAAACAGCATGCTTACTTTAGATTGTGAGGTCAGGAAAGACCTGGCTGAGGAGGGACATTTAAGCTAAATGACCCTTCATACAAAGATTGGGAAAACCCATTCAGGGTAATGGGAAGGGCTTCTGAGAATTCCCTGCAGTGGAGGATGGGCTTGACTTGTCTTGGGAATGTAAGAAACAACATTAAATGGGAGCTTAAAGAGTGAGGTGGAAATTGGTATTAAGTCAGTTCAAAGAAATAGGTGATAGCCAGATGCTGTAGGGTTTTATAAAGTAGAGACAGGAATTTATTTGTTTGCTTTGTACTCAATACAATGAGAGGCCATGTGCTATTTTTTCATCAAGGGAATTATGTGACCATATTTATATTTTTAATGGTCACTTTTATTGCTGTGTCGACAACGAATTATGGAAGGGTTCAAGTAGAAGCAGGGAGGTTCAAGTAGAATGCAGTCAGGGAGTTTTTGCCTTTATCAAGGCCAGAGGACAATAGGGTGGCAATAGCAGAAATGGAGAAAAGCAGATGGTGAAAGAGTAAGCACTACGGTTTTGGAGAAAGATTAAGCACTACGGTTTTGAGATAGAGGATGTGGACAGAAATAAATTTAAAATAACACCTAGATTTTTGTTTCTTAGCCTGCATGCCAACAGAGCTCTTTACAGCTCTGGTGGAAAAATGAGAGAGGGAGATGCTGGTTTGGATAGACAAACCATCAGTTTACTTTTAGTTTGAAATGCCTGGCAGACCCCCAAGTAAAGATATCACGCCATCAGTTGGCCCGAAATATATGGAAATAAGACTATACTCCAATTTTATAAAGCCTAGGAAATATTAATATTTTGACTGTTAGAAAAACTTCACAAATCTTTCCTCTGATCCATTATATTTGTATTTTAATGCCTAACCCCTAGTGAATAGATATATCTCACTTACTTTCATGGTCTTGGGAAATTCTTCATTTTAGTCCCCTAATAAAAACATGGGACTATATCCCACAGTAATTTCACTTGATGAACCTTGAAAATCTATTCGCAATTGATAAAGTTCTCCAAGATGAAATATGTAAATAGTGACAACCAGTGGGAAATACAGAAACACACACACACACACACACTGTATTATGTATAACATATATATACATACACATATATACATTTCATTCAGGCTCTTCATGCAGGTCATAAATGAATATATAAAATAGATATATATATATATGTTTCCTTTTCTGAATGACATTCAAAATGCTCATTCATGGTGGTAATCACTCTTACTGGGGATTTTATTTTTTCTTACTAACAATTGCTTTAAATATAGGAATATGGGTTTTTAGTCCAACTTAAAATAAAAGATGCTGGGAACTTGTATTTGTGGTTGGCCTTTATTTCTAGTTATCTGTATGATTGTGGTCAAGTTATTACCACATTTCAGTTTTCCCCACCATAAAATGAAAGCCTCCAACAAGATAATCTCCGAGTCCCTTTCTTCTGCAAAATTAAATGTAAAAGAAATCCACAATTCTCCTAGCACCAGGCACCCTTAACTGGGCCTCATTAATAATAATAATAATGTTTCACAGAGTGTATGGCATGAAGTAAGGATTGTTTGCAAAATGCAATTTAAACAGATCGCATTTTATGGCTTGCCATTTACCGTAGCAGTAAATAGCAAATAGGCAGTTGTGCCTACGTATATTTGCTGATCTGTCAGACGCTGGAAATAAGGCCAGCACATTATCCCTTTATAAACCAGGGCACGCATTCATTCTCAGGGAGAGGCATTAAGTTTTTATTGAAAACGACAAACCACTGCATCTGGAGTGAGCCACAGAGGGGGCTCCTTTCATTACCATTTAACATATGCATACATGTTTTTCAGAGTGAGTGCCAGGATTTTCTTATCCTTCTTCTGCCCTGTGTCAGACTCAGCAATCCCATCTATTGCGATGATTTTAAAAACTACCATTTTCTCATCATATTCTATCCACCTACGTCGGGCTCCAACTCAGCTTCATTCATGAACTCTAATTATGTGACTTTCTTCCTCCTGATTCTTTACCTCAATGTCTTCAACATGATTTGGTTCTATAGCTTCTTCCATATCCTTTCCAGGCCCCAGTGGCTATTTCTTCACTGCTGAAGTCTGTTAATGCTGTTAAGATAATGTTCTTCACCCTTGGAAATGGAAGAAGAATAACAATAATCACTGACTCTCAGTATGAAATCGCTAAACATTTTATGTCTTCCTTCTTTTAAATACCACATATAGATATAGACATAGATATAGACAGTTTATGAAGTAAAAAGAACCTGGGTTTCACAGTATTAGCTCTTCTATACATCCATAAAATTATCAAAATTGTATGTAATTTATGTAGCTATAGACTTAGGAATTGGGGTTGTATCTAGTGTATCTTCATCTGTTTTATTCTTATAAAAAATTGACAATTGTTACAGGGTACTGTAACCCAGTTGCTGTTTTGCACACTGCCTGAAAATGGAAACATGGATCAGAACTACATTATATAAATTGAAGAAAATTTAATTCAGGTTGTTTATGCAAGTCAGAAATGAATACGATTTAAAGAGTTAAGTCTGATTTGGTAGGGAGCTTTCACAATTTATGGGCAGCTGGTCAGATGACTGAATTGTTTGTTGATATTTCAATCTGTACCTTGGAAACATCATTTACAATTCAAAGGACATGACTGCTTAATTGTGTTCAATAAATCCCCAGAACAGTGTAGAACTTAATGCAGAGTTCAGCCTAATTTGCACACACCCTGTATAGAAGGGAACATGTGGTGTTTAGGTTCATCTGGAATTGATAGGCAATTATGATTGGTGAATGGCTCTGTTTGTGTTTGAGTGAACATGATAAGGCACTTTCTCTTCATATAAATATATTTGTAGATTAGTCTAGGTGCAAAACTCCCCCAAGGTCATAAACACACCTTGGAGGGTACTCTGCAAACCAGTATCATTTCAGAAGAATAAGTTACATTACATAACTTGCTATCTCACCGTAGAATGAGGATAGTATCTTGAAAGGGCAAAAAATGTGCCATTGAACAAACACTAAATCCCAAAAGACACTTCTACACACACAGTTCGTAATCCCATGAGCTCAATTTGAGATTATCCACAGTAACATCTAAATAGAAACAACTGCTATTTTTCCCTTGAATGGGCTGGCTTTACCCAGTATTGCTCACACATCACAGTAAGTATGGTTAACATAGTTTAGAGCAAAAATTAAATCACAAGCATGATTTATGTAAACAGCATAAACAGGAGTAGAAAGGAAGTTTCCATCCTTTCCTCTATTACAAATCCACTCACTCTGCTTCAGGTGTGCAGTCCCATTCAGACTCTATGTGGACTCTGCCTTTCCATCCTAAGGGTCACCCTTCTCTCATGTCATCTCAAGTCAAGCACAAAGTTACATTTCCACTGTGGCCTTCCCAGCTAATAGGAAGTGAGGTCTTGATTGTCTTTTTGACTAGTCACACACTAAAATTTACATGAAGGAAGTCCAATAGTGCATTCTTGAAAGGGTGCTTCTTCAAAGTTGAATGTCTAAAAGCAAAAACAATAAACATGCATATGTTAAGTAGAGGTTTCATTTGCAGAAAACTATTGAGACTAGGCAGGCTGATTAATGCTGTTATTGTTTTTCTTTAGGTTATCCAACAATATAGAATTATTTCAAAGATTAACAACATGGATTTCTATTTGCAACATACCACACAAATTAATTTTAAGTATTTTAGAAAGTTAACTTTTTAGCTTAATTGGGTAACATTGAATGAAAAGAAAAAAATGGTTCTAATATTAGGAAGAAGAAACTATGATTGAAAAAAATTGCAAAGGATTGAACATGGATTAAGTCTGGAATTGTGAAGCGGGCTTTGTGTGTGTATGTTTTTTTGTTTTTTTGTTTTTTTGCATAGTCCACAGGTAACAAAATGTAATCAGAGGGCTATGAGTGGAAATCTTCCCTAAACGTTCTCTGGTGAGCTCTAATTCTATTAATAGCTATGTAGATCTATGAATTTCTCTTTGCATTTAGATTGCTAGAACGATGTTTTGATACAAATTTCTGTGACTTTGATCAAGTCATCTAAGGTTTGAAAGTCTCAGCTTCCTAATCTTTACACTGGAAATAATGAAACATGTATCATTGGAAGACCTTTGTATTTCTGCATATATTGTGAATCAAGGCCCTGACAATATTTTGTTCCAGAATATCTTTTCAAGAATGTTTGCATAGCAAATAACTTTGAAAAATAGAGCTAGTTCCATGGTAGAAACATTACCTTTTGCAGTCTAGGATAGTACCAATAATGTCTGTCTCCCTTCAGGTAAAAAAAATATTGGCAGGTTAGCTTATAGACACATTATAAGATTGGGGCTTCGTAAACTTGGGATTCTTTTCCTGTGATGCAACCCAAGAATCATCTGGCCCTTCCTGTATTATCCTTTGGGAATTTGGACTTGGGGAACTGGTGTAAATGCTGATACTCAGGTCTCTGCTATTTTTGTAATAAATGGTTCTTTGTCTCTGACCCCAAAGTCTTCTATCTTCTGCCTGTACCCTTGAATCTGTCATGCTAACTTGTTAGTTGGCAAGTAGAGTAAAACCTCAGCTCATTCACAATTCTTAATATGTATTTCATATTGTTGTTGTAGGAACAAAATCATGTTATCCATTTATATCCCTTCGCTCCTTGCTTGTGCATAGAAGCACTTCACATTTTTTACTATAACATTATTAATTATTGCTCAAACCACAGTTTAATAACTTCTTCTATAAATTTATCACTAAGCTTCACCTTTCAAAAACCATATTCAATTATAGATTTTTAGGATTTCATATAACTTATCTTTTTATTTTCTTTTGTAATTGAATTAAAATTTAATGGATATTCAAATGGATTAAAAGTTTCACTTTTAATATATGTAATATTTCCATCTTTGTACCATTTTCCATTTTATACTTATTTCAAAATGAAAGACATTATGATGTTAAATAGTGAAATAATTTACACAAACATTTCTTTACAAAGCAGTGGTGCTGACTCTGTAGACTTGCAGAGTGCATGGGCTACGGGCCATGGGGCTATGGCAGCTTCCATCTGGATTCAAAGGATGTTATGAACAGCCTGGGGCCCAGGTAGAAATCTGCTGCAAAAGCAGAGCCACCAGAGACAGCCCCCGCTTGGTCAATGCCTCACGGAGCCACAGTAATGGGGCCACCCCCAAGACCTCAAAAGGATAGAGCTACCAGCATGCAGCCCCAGTTTGGGAGTGCTACTAGTGCATGAGAGCTCAGAAGCCCAAGACAGCAAAGCCACAGAGATTAGGCTGCCTAAAGCTTTCAGGGTTCAACCCCAACCCCAGTGTGCTCAGAAGGCAAGACATAGAGTCAAAAGAGATTATTCTCCAACTTTCAGATTTAATGCTATTTTTCCTGTTGGGTATTGGACTTAATTGGGACCAGTTGCCCTTCTTTCATTGCCTATTTTTTCTCTTTTGGAATGGGATTGTCTACACTATGCTTGTCCCACCATTGTATTTTGGAAGTAGATAACCTGTTTGATTTCACAGGCTCACAACTGGACAGAAATTTGCCACAGGATGAGTCATGCCTCAAGTCTTATCTGAATGATGTTTAGATGAAACTTTGGACTGTTGAGTTGGTACCAAAATGAGTAAAGACTTTGGAGCTATTGGGATGGAATGAATACATTTTGCATGTGAGAGAAACATAAATTTGGGGATCCAGGAGTGGACAGCTATGATTTAAATGTGTCCCCCAGTAAGCAATAGGTGTGTGTTAGAAACTTAATCTCCAATGCAACAGTGTTGGGAGGTGGGGACCTAATGAAAGATTAGGCCATGACGGTTCTGCCCTCATGAATGGATTAATGTTGTTATCACAGTGAGTTTGCATCTCAGGAATGAGTTCCTTATAAAAGGATGAGTTTGGCCCTCTTTTGTCTCGCTCACACTCTCTTGTCTTTCTGCCTTTTGCCATGGAATGAAACAGCAAGAAGTCCCTCGCAAGATACAAGCCGCTTGGTCTTGGACTTGCCAGCCTCCAAAATCATAAGCTGATAAATTTCTGTTTACTGTAAATTATCCAGTCTCAGCTATTCTGTTATAGCAATACTAAATAGACTAAGACAGTTGAGCTAGCATTAACATGTAAAAACAAATAAATGACCAAACAATTTCAAAAATAAGATTCATTACTAATCTCAATTTTCTAATGTTCAGGTTGGTAGTATATATATAGATAAAGTTCTTTTTTTTTTTTTCAGCTTAGACTATATATAAATACCTCATGAATAAATAAACAGAAATTCAAATTTTAATGTAGTGTCCAAAACAGCAGTATAGGTACAGATATGCCTAATATATGTAAGCGTGCATTTGAGAAATATGTATGTGTTCAAGTGTATTTGTGAAAATGAGAGAAGAACTTTGTTGCAGTTAAGATTGCCTACACACACATTCACAAAAAGAGAGAATTCTAAATTTTTCACATGTTGCTTTATTTGACAATCTAGAGGTAGATCCCAAATATAAAGTCAGCCAAGTGCTAATTAAGAACCCAAGAGACATATTTCCCAAAATCTTTTTTATTACAGAAAAGTTAACTTTGAGAGTTTTCTAAAAAATAACTAAAATGACATGCATTGGATTTAAAACAAAGAACAATAAACTTGGATATATAAATATATGACAATCCACTTAAACATCCTTAAAGCAAAATCAATTCACAATCTATAGCACTAAAATATTATAAAGCATTTCTGCAGTATATCTTTAAAATACTTAGGCCGGGTGCAGTGGCTCACGCCTGTAATCCTACACTCTGGGATGCCAAGGCAGGAGGATCGCTCAAGGTTCGAGATCAGCCTAAGCATGAGCCAGACCCCATCTCTACTAAAAATAGAAAGAAAATATCTGGACAGCCAAAAATATACATAGAAAAAAATTAGCCAGGCATGGTGGCACATGCCTGTAGTCCCAGCTACTCAGGAGGCTGAGGCAGAAGGATTGCTTGAACCCAAGAGTTTGAGGTTGCTGTGATCTAGGCTGATGCCACAGCACTCTAGCCTGGGCAAAACAGCAAGATTTGGTCTCAAAAAAAAAAAAAATTAAAATACATAGAATGCTTTCCTCCATTTTGGGGGGGAAAAAAAATTCTGGAGGCTGAGAAATCCAAGATCAAAATGCCAGCAGGTTCAGTTATCTGGTGAGGTTCTTATAAAAGGATGTGAGGAAGGAAGTTCATCCTGATTGCCCTTCCACATTTCACCATGTGAGAACTGAGCTCTTGTTCCTTCTGGGGGATGCAGCAATCTTAAAGCATCTTGAAAGCAAAGACAAGACCCTCACCAGATAACTGAACCTGCTGGCATTTTGATCTTGGACTTGTCAGCCTCCAGAATTTTTTTTTCCAAAATTTTTATGGGAGTACAAACGTTTGGGTTACATCTATTGCATTTGCACTGCCCTAGTTAGAGCTACAAGCATGCCCCTCCCAGACCGTGTGCATCACATCCGTTAGATGTGAATTTACCCATCCTCTCCTCCCCTATCTCACCTGCCGGATCCCCAATGAGTGTTACTTCCATATGTGCACATAAGTGTTGATCAATTAGTACCAATTTGATGGTGAGTACATGTGGTGCTTGTTTTTCCTTTTTTTTTTTTTTTTTTTGAGACAGAGTCTCGCTTTGTTGCCCGGGCTAGAGTGAGTGCCGTGGCATCAGTCTAGCTCACAGCAACCTCAAACTCCTGGGCTTAAACGATCCTACTGCCTCAGCCTCCCGAGTAGCTGGGACTACAGGCATGCACCACCATGCCCGGCTAATTTTTTTTATATATATATATATATTTTAGTTGGCCAGATAATTTCTTTCTATTTTTAGTAGAGACAGGGTCTCACTCTTGCTCAGGCTGGTCTTGAACTCCTGACCTCGAATGATCCACCCGCCTCGGCCTCCCAGAGTGCTAGGATTACAGGCATGAGCCACAGCACCCGGCCTTGTTTTTCCATTCTTGAAACAAATTTCTATTCTTTATAAATTTCCCAGTCTCAGGCATTCTGCAGTAGCAGCACAAATGGACTAAGACACTGGCCTTAGGTTAATTAGGGCAGGGAAATAGTGGCTGCGAGTGTGAAAGCCTATTAGACAAAGTGGTGGAGGACATGGTTTCTGGGTTGGGTAAAAGACACTATTGAAGGTGAATCCTTTACTATCCTCTAGGGATTACTATCAATCCTCTAGGGATACTATCAATCTAGGGATTGGTTAGCCCTGGGAAGGGCAGTCCTTTCCAAGTTCCCAAGACCCCAAGATATCAAAGCATCAGAAACACATAGTTAATATACCTTACCTCACAGGACAGTTACGAGGCCTTATGAATCATTGTTTATGAATTGTTTATTAATATTTTGGTGATGATTATAGTGGAATAGTATTATGGCCTTGTGTCAGTCAGGATTGCCTCAGAGAAACAAAAGAAGTAGAAGGTTAGATAGATAGATAGATAGATAATAGATAAATCTCTCAATCCACATATATGGGGGGGGAGAGAGAGATTGATTTTTTACAAAGTATTGTAACTGTGACTGTGGGGGCTACATAGGGAAGTCCAAAGTCCTAGGATTTTGTGTAGGATAGTGTGGGGCAGACCATCTGGAAGCCCAGCTAGAACCTCACCAGCAGTCCACAGACAAAATTTCTTCTTCCTCAGAGAAACCTTGGCTTCCTTCTTAAGACCTTTCAACTGATTGCATGAGGCTCACACAGATTATCCAGACTAATCGCCTTTACAAAAAGTCAAACTATTCTAAATGCTAATTACATCTACAAAATACCTTTAAGGCAACACCCAGGTTAGTGTTAGACTGAATAACTGGGTACTATGACCTAGCCACATTAACAATAAAACTGTCCATTATAGGTCTCATCCTTTGGGAAAAAAAATTGGTTTTGGTCTCTTTCTTATAAACTGTCATCCAAAATAATGGTGGGGTAAGAAGCAAGAATAAATTGAATGAAGATAAAATTAAGTTGATTGGAGTAATTTTTTATAACAATGACTCTAGGATTATTTTCCTGAATGATTACTTAACCCAATTACTGCGCTGAATTTAAGGACAAAAATTCCAACAACTAAGATATAAATTTTTATAGTATACTTTTTCTTCAAACTAATAATCAGGTAATCAACAAATGCTGAATTTATAAATAAACAATTACAAGAAAGGACTATAGAATATTTGATAAATGTTTCTCTTCCCTCTTCCACCCTCTAAGTTTACAGATTTTATTTTTCAATGAAGTAAAACATTTGGTTAATTAGAAATGTATTACTAGAGCTAAATGTTATTAATACAGGTGTCCTTCAGTATCTAAGTAAATGCATCATAAAACAAATAAAATGAATAATGTAAAGCAAAGTGCCTTATTAGAAATAAATCTCATTATCAAATTGAAAGTTTATTTCATATCAACAAAAAATTTCCCTAATAATCGATATGAACATTTGCAATGAAATATTTTTAGAACGAAGTAAGGAATTTTATATTCTTGATATTTAAATACCTCCACATTTAGTTATATGTACTTACATAGCAAAAAATGCTTCCCATTTTGTTTTTGCTTACACAGAGAAAAATTTAGAACCCTTTATTTAAAGTTATATAAAATTATCACACCACAGTTAGGAATTCAACTGTTCCTCACTTAAGTAGATAATTAAGTTGCAATTACTCTCCTTTACACTACTTTAGTTTTCACAATAAGAGAGATAGATGTATTGATGAAGAGTATGGAGAATAATTAATATATGTGATAACATAATAGTGATATTTTAGAATTTCAAATAGAAATTATCAAAATGTTGCATTATATTTTATTTCAAAGAATGTATGTACATCTTCTAGACTAGTGTATAGTAACGATCTAATAGTAGAGTTACAATGTACCTATACTTGTGTAGTTCTTTAAAAAATTACAACTCAGTCAATAGGGGTATGTAAAACATAAGGAACTACACAGTGGGAAAATTAAGCCCATTAAGATTAAAAAAGATTTATCAGTTCCATATGCATATAGGAACTCATGTTTAATGCCCCCAAATAACAATGCTACTGTTTATATGACACTGTTCATCTTTAGAGTGCTTTACCACCACTGTCTAACTAATAGGCATAGACAAATCCTGCTGTGTCCTTTAAAGCTCTCAATGGCATTTCTATGATTTGAAACTTGATTGAATTCAAAATGTGTTTGTTTCTCCTCCATAAGAATTTTGCAGCTATTATTCAAACAGCATAAAATTTTAAGGAGAACATCATCTGAACAGTTTTAATTCCCATGAAATTCTCTGTGTTTCAGATTTGTTCCCTAAGACTTCCCAGATACTGTTTCTCTCCCTACATTTTCACAACTAATTTCTTTTACCTTCTTGATTGGTAGCCTAAACATCCTATTTAGCCTATGTAAAATGAAAGATACATAAGTTATATATCACACACAATTTAGAGTAAATAAAAAATGTAACCAGATTTCTTTTAAATTTTAGTTCAAAAACATTCAATGATTATTATATGAATACCTCCCAGGTAATGATCTGACCCAAATATTAAATAACTAACATTCTTTTTTTTTTTTTTTTTTTTTTTTTTGAGACAGAGTCTCACTTTGTTGCCCAGGCTAGAGTGAGTGCCGTGGCGTCAGCCTAGCTCACAGCAACCTCAAACTCTTGGGCTCAAGGGATCCTCCTGTCTCAGCCTCCCGAGTAGCTGGGACTACAGGCATGCACCACCATGCCCGGCTAATTTTTTCTATATATATATTTTAGCTGTCCATATAATTTCTTTCTATTTTTTAGTAGAGATGGGGTCTCGCTCTTGCTCAGGCTGGTCTCGAACTCCTGAGCTCCAACGATCCGCCCACCTCGGCCTCCCAGAGTGCTAGGATTACAGGCGTGAGCCACCGCGCCCAGCCTAAATAACTAACATTCTTGAGGAAAAAAAAATAATTACTCTTATTTTTTTCTTCCTATCTTTTTTTCTCTCTCTCTCTCTCACTCTCGGTTTTTTTGTTTTGGGTTTTTTTTTTGTTTGTTTGTTTTTTGGTGGAGGAGGGAAGTCTACTAATGTTTCCCTAGACTTCCTGGTTTGTTTATTTTATTTGAATTGTATTTAATGTCTCTACAAGCTCTTGTTTTCTCAGACAATGATCTGACCCAAGTAGCTTAGAACAAGAAAGTGTCTGTCCCACACAAACAGCAAATTGTTTAGCAGAATATTAAGAAATCCTGGTTCAAAATGTAGTGGCACGTACTCATTGGTTTAAATTAAGGACTTAGAAAAGAGGAAAAAAGCTGTAAGTGAGAAGACAAACTTGGAGCTTTCAAAATGCCCTTTCTCACCATTATGATTACTAATGGAACCCTTACCTTTTTTTCCAAAACTCTTGGATGATATCAATGATATATATTCATAAGGGCAACAAGTATTGTAGGTAGAAAAATTGAAGCTTACAATAATCAGGAAAGGGAGATTAGAAAAATTCTAAATTAAAAATCAACAAAGAAATCATCATCAGAGAGTCCTTTCTTCAGTATTCTAAACAAAAAAGAAAAATATCTTTGCAGATCAAAGAGTTTACAAAGGGCTTACTCTTCTTCCCTTAGAAAAGTTTATCAGTGATTAGGTAGTGAGTGGTATGTTCTTTCTGCAAGCCTTTATTCCTAGAGAAAGGAACAATTCTGCTATTTATTCCACAGAAATAATGTTACTTCTAGCCTTTTTAGTACTTTAGTTAGGAGAAGTATAAGATAATATTTAGCATACTTATTCTGGCTTAAGTAAGGAAAAATCTAAAGCTCATACCGTACAGGGGCTTCTCCAAGCACCTACCCTCATCCATCCTCATTTGCAGAGCTTTAGAACATTTGCTAGGTACAGAAAAATTCCATGTCAGAGCAGAAATGAAACTAGTAAGAATTTCTAACTTGACTCCAATGTCAATTCCTTGCCTAATTAACATAAATTAAGGTTTAGAGTAGACTGGAGATATTTTACACTGGTGCCTTTTTGTGATTCATATTCCTCTCTCTAAGGCTGGGTTTCAAAAATTCAGTTCCAGGTTTCCTTTTTGGTAGAGCTGTCCTGGGTGCTGAAGTGGATACCAAAGCAATATTGTACAATATATAAATTAAATGGGTTTTCCTTTTTCTCCCCACCCCCCTTTTGTCAGGCAGAATTATGTTTTAGTCTTGGATCAGCCAAATATTATCTGTGGCATACTAGAAAATTTATTTAACATCTAGAAACCTTTATTTTTTCATGTGTCAAAATGAATAATAATTGCAAGCTTGCAGCAATTTTTGAGGATTAAAGGAGATGATGGAAACAAAGTGCTTATCACATTGCCTGACTCAAAACAAGTACCCATAAAAAATTATAGTTATTGTTGTCAGTGGTTGTGTTGCTGTGGTAAGACTTGGTTCTTGTTTTACAATAGATGACAATTTACTTAGAAATATAATACAGCCAGTAAAAAGACAGCATTAATTAATCAAAATAAATGTCTTAGATAATATATGTAGAGAAATACAAGTGGAAGGAAAATATAGTGATCCGAAAATGGTCATAGACAGAGTGGAGCCAACCCAAACTTTGAAGGGGAAATGGTCCAGTTATTTGGAAAACCAAATGGAAGGGTAGAAAACAATGCATGAACAAAATCTTGGAACAGTGAATGAGCATTACACAACTAGAAGGGAGATAGTAAACTAGTCTATATGGAATAAAAATTAGATTGAGATATGCTAAAAAGTAAAATTTGAATCCTTTTAAAGATTAAAAAAATACAGGTGACTTCAATACCATACTGTTGAGCAAGGACTTAATCTTGATACAGTGAGTAGTGATTTGAGATTTTTTTTTTACCATGAGAGTAATAGTATAGGATTGGCATCTTAGAAAGCTAATTCTAAAGGCCATGTATAGAATGCATTATGAGTGACAAGAAATAAAGACAGGGAGAATGACATGAGTTGAGAAATATTTGGAAGAGGAGGAAAGCTATAGGAATAGAAAGGACTAGATGTACAAGATATTTCAAAGGATTGATCGGTAGAATTTAATGGATTGAACATCTGAAGATGTGAGTTCATATCCATTGAGGCTTCTTCTTTTATATTTTCATTCACACAGCTCTTGCTTATAACCCTTGCTTGATCTATCTCTTTGGAGAAGAAACAGAATAATAAACAATCTCATCATTTATGTCTCAAGTCTATATCCACATCCTTGGCTCTCAAAATATAAAGGCCAGGTTTATAAATCAAGCGAGAGAGAAAACATATTAGAGTTTGAGCTTAAGTGTTTTTCAACTTGAGTTGAATCAGTGACAAGACATAGTGGCTCTGTCATAGGCAGTTATAAAAACAGAAGATTTTAAAGTAAAAATAGTTTACTAATCAACTACCATACCTAGGACAACAAACCCAATGGTCTTCTAAACATATAAAACAACTAATGCATTTAATATAATTCTTCCCAGAAATGGGCTTGAAATATATGAGCCAGTTTCAAATACAGAGTACTACTGAACATTTAGAATCTTGAACTTCAGTTTATAATTCTGAAAAAAATCAAACATTTTGTGAGCAGAAAAACCATTTCTTCAAGCACAATATCACATGATAAATTAATTAACATAAGCAACGTTGTTCTGGTGAAATCACCAGGGGTAGGGGAGTCCTCAGAGTCCTAGAAGCACTGCTGTCTGCTCACAGCTGCAAGGTAGATATATCTTTTTTTTTTCTCTTTTTTTTTTTTTTTTTTGAGACAGAGTCTCACTCTGTTGCCCAGGCTAGAGTGAGTGCCGTGGCGTCAGCCTAGCTCACAGCAACCTCAAACTCCTGAGCTCAAGCGATCCTCCTGTCTCAGCCTCCCGAGTAGCTGGGACTACAGGCATGCGCCACCATGCCCGGCTAATTTTTTCTATATATATTTTTAGCTGTCCATATAATTTTTTTTCTATTTTTAGTAGAGATGGGGTCTCGCTCTTGCTCAGGCTGGTCTCGAACTCCTGAGCTCAAACGATCCGCCCACCTCGGCCTCCCAGAGTGCTAGGATTACAGGCATGAGCCACCGCGCCCGACCTTAAGGTAGATATATCTTGAAATTCCCAAGGCTCCACAGAACACAGTTTGAAAACCACTGCCTCAGCAGGCCTAAAGTATGGTTGTTCACTCAATATTTGTGACAGGGTTGGGGTTGAAGTTCTAAAATGTAGTTGGTCTCTCTGTCAAATCAATTCTAGGTTTAAGACATGACTTTGGGGCTCATTTTATAAAAGTACCCATCCAAGTTCTCTAGGCTAAGGCACCAAAAGTCCAGGTGCAAAATAAAAAATAAAACAAATTATTCAACCTCCCACTTTAGTTGAGTTAGGTGCAAACAGTTATTTTAAATCATTTTAAACCTATATCTGGTTTGGGAATATATGTATGTATATATATGTGTGTATATATATGTCATCCTATAAACTATATAAAGTGCCACAAGAGAATTATTTATTTAATATTTGATAACATGATAACTGACTGGCAAATATGCCTCTCATATTTAAGGCTAGGGAAGAGAGGGTAGTTAGAAAGACAAATGAGGCAAATGAGGAAAAATAAAAGAAATAACACTTTATAGAGACTTACAGTTTAAATGGTGATTTTTGATGCATAATTGTCAGTTCAGCTGCTATAACAAATTACCATAGACTGGGTGGCTGAAACAACAGATATTTATTTCTCACAACTTTGGAGGCTGCAAATGTGAGATCAAGGTGCAAGCTAGCATGGTTGGGCTTTGGTGAGGGCACATTGTCTTACCATAAGCCTAGCAACCACACTCCTTGGTATTATATTTACCCAAATTGTGTAGAATATTTATAGAATATTTATGTCCACACAAAAACTTGCAAATGGATGTTCATAGAAGCTTTATTCAAAATTGCCAAAACTTTCAAGCAAACAAAATAATCCTTCAATAGGTGAATGGATAAACTGTGGTATATTCATGCAATTGTATACAATTCAGTAATTAAAAGAAATGAGCAATAAAGATATGGAAACAATCAAGAAAACTGGGAAGAACCACAAATGCGTATTGCTAAGTGAAAGAAGCCCATCTGAAATGGTTACATACTGTATGATTTCAATGATAATGACATTCTGGAAAATGCAAAACTGTAGAGATTATAAAAAGATCAGTGGTTTTCAGTGGTTCTGGGGGAGAGACAAAGAGGTATGAATAGGTGGAGCACAGAGGATTTTTAGGGCACTGAAATTATTTTGCATGGTACTATAATGTTGAATACATGACATTTGTCAAAACCTATAGAATATACAACACAACATATGAATTTTAATGTAAACTATGTGTTTTAGTTAATAAAAAGGGGAAAATTAGAAGAGAAAGAAGAATGAAGAGAGAATACAAAGAAGGAAAAAAGTAAAGCTGGAACCAAGCCAAGAAAGCAATGGCTAGAATCACCAACACTGACCACCTATATTTCTTGGCATTAGCCCAGTGGCTGTCATTGCATTTTTTTCAATTAGCTATTATCATGCCATGGTAATTTTTTATTTTTCCTTTCCTGTTTATAAATCTTCATACCAAGTCTTCTGCAAGATAATTTTAATTCACCTTTGAATTAATCCCTATGTCAATACACCAGATGATGAGGCACATTATTCTTTGTTGTGAGGACTTACTGATCTCCTGTTTAATTAACATATTTTTTAGAAGTAGTGATTTATCTATTGGCCCTCTTTAAGAAAAGTTGATCTCATAAAGGTAGAGAGTAGAATGATAGATACTAGAGACTGTGAAGGGTAGAGGTAGATGAAGAGAGGTAGTTTAATGGGTACAAACACATAGTTAAATAAAAGGTATATAAGTCCTGTTGTTCAACAGCAGAGTAGAGTGACTTATCTAACAACAGTGTATTGCGTATTTCAAAGTAGCTGGAAGAAGAATCGTTCCCAACGCATAGAAATGATAGATAGTCAAAATGATGGACATCTCAAATACCCTAACTTGATCATTACACGTCCTATGCATGTAACAAAATATTACATGTCCCCCATTAATATGTACAATATTGTATATCAAAAAAGAATAAAAATTAAAATAAATTGAAAATAATTAAATGTTTAAAAAGTAATGCATAGGCTGGGCATGGTAGTTCACACCCGTAATCCTAGCACTCTGGGAGGCCGAGGTGGTAGGATTGCTTGAGGTCAGGAGTTCAAGACCAGCCTCAGCAAGAGCAAGACCCCATCTCTACTAAAAATAGAAAGAAATTAGCCAGATAACTAAAAATAGAAAAATTAGCCAGGCATTGTGGTGTGCACCTGTAGTCCCAGCTACTCTGGAGGCTGAGGCAGGATAAGGCAGGATCACATAAGCCCAGGAGTCTGAGGTTGCTGTGAGCTAGGCTGATGCCATGGTACTCTAGCCCCGGTAGCAGAGCAAGACTCTGTATAAAAGAAAAAAAAGTAATGCACAGACAAGCACAGGCATGCACAGACAAGCACAGGCATGCACGCACACACATACACATACACACGCAAACACCTGTACTTGACAAGAAAACAAGCCTTCTGCTTTTTACTGTAAAACCCTGATTAAACCTGACAACAAAGTCTCTAAAGATCTCTACCTAAGGAAAAAACAAATTATGAAACTCCTAAAATTTCAAAATATAGACATAAAGGGACAGGTGAGATAGTCACTAATCATGACACGATTATCAAAAACATGCTAAAAAGTAAATTGAAAATCTGAGTAGGGAAATACTGCATTCTGGAGAGCTTTCAAATAAGCAGCCCTTGAACTTAATTCTCAGTTTAATGGGGCTTCAAATAATTGAATAAACAATAAATGATGTAGGAGTACCAGAAATGAGGCAAATTAAGCGAAAGGCACGATTTTGCATAACCTATCTAAAGAATGGAGAAGGGGGAAGAGGGAGTTAAGAATGAAGGTGAAAGGATTAATATTCAGTGTTATTTTATTGCAAACATTGACAGGAAGATAATGAATGCTGGACCTGGTTCCTGAGATGCAGGTTACCTCCATCCAGGCAAAAAAGACATGAATAATTAATAATCCACTTCAAAGTTCACAACCCGCATCTCCTCCCCGAGGTAGTCATCGAGAGAGGCAACAGCCAGCTAATAGGAGCATTGCTTAGTACATCTCAGGCAAATTGGAGCTCCTCTGCCTCAAACTTTGCTCTCCTTTGCCAGCTCCGGAAGCAGCTGGTTCCCTGAACTGGAGGAGAGAACATTTAGCCCCTTTCAACCACAAATCAGCCCAGTCTTAGCTTCTCTAAAGGTTTAAACACCATAGGGGGCTGGCCATCAATCAGTGATTGCGTTTTGCACTCAGCCCCATTGTAGGTGGAAAGTTATAGGAGACTTGGAGGACCAAGTCTATTTTCAAAAGCACAGAGCTCAGTAAACACAGAGACCTACTTCATTTGTTCACCCAAATTCAAACCAGACAGCCATTGTCTTGCAAGCTTTAAAAAGCCAGCTTTCAAGCCTAATGACCAAGGGATTATCAGGCTGAGTGAGCCCAATGATGTTGATGTATTTACCTTTCAAAGTTTTTCTACCAAACCATGATAACAGTTTCAAACTTAGGTGTACATATAAGTTGTTTCAAAAAATTTATTAAAAATAGAGACTCCTGGACCCCCACTCTCCCTCAAAATTTCCGATAAAAGAGGCTGAAGAATCTATATTATTACTAAAAAGAGCTCAAGGATTATGATGCAGGAAATACTTGAGCTAGACTTTTAGGAACACTGAGGAACACATGATTGGGATTTACACATTTAGCATCCATGGACTAAATATATTCACAGTTTTGACTTTTTTGTCATTGTGAGGGCAAAGGCGAAACTTCCTTTGCCCTCAAAAGGTTCGCTGAAAAATCAACTCACAACAAAAACAAGCACCACATATACCCACCATCAAATTGATATTAATTGATCAACACTATGTGCAAGTATGTTGGTAACATTCATGGGGAGGGTTGAACAGATGGAGGGGGAATGGATGTGGTGTGCACTGTTCGGGGGATGGGCATGCTAGTAGCTCCTACTGAGGTGGGGCAAAGGCAATATGTATAACCTAAATATTTGTACCCCCATAACATCCTGAAATAAAAATAAATAAAGCAGATTAATAAAATAAAAGCTATCAAATTTATTTAACATGTATACATGGAAGCTGCAAAAAATAAGGATTCAACACCACAACAGGGTTTAGAAGCTTAGATACCTTTCAGATAAAATGGGTTATGGGAGGAGGAAAAAGAGGTATTCTAGGGAGGGTTAACAAAGGACCGTCAGGGAGGATGAATAAATGGGGAAGGAACTTTAACTGGTAAATAGTTCCCTTTTAGGAATTTACATGAGTCTGAGAGGGGATATTATCTTCTTAAGGGGTCTGTTTAAATGTGATCTCACCCCTGCAAATTCCTACTGGCTTACAATGTTCCTAGTCATCTCTGAATATAATACTCTGCTTCAGCTTAATTCTGATGTTCATTTTGTCTTATGAATGTCATTTTATGTCTGTTTCATGTCACCCCAGACTTCTAACAGGCTGCTTTTCCTTGATTTCTACAAAACAACTACTTATGGGTGGCCTGAATGTGCAAGGAAGACTTTACTAAATGGTTGGGGAGGTAGGAAGGTTTAGACCACAACAATACAACAAATGTTGGATACCAATGTCCTCCAAAGATTCTCAATCATTCCCACCAATTAGGGCTCCAGTTTCCTGCCATGTTTTTGGACCCTTTTCCTATCAACCACCAAATCCTAAATGAAGATTCAACTAAAAAAAATAATTGATAAAAACCTTAGAAATCACAGAGTCTCCAAGCCCTGCTTCTCATGGAACCACATACATCTCACTTGCTTCCATTTCCTTCCCCTTAGCACATTGTCCTGTAATCAACATGTGTAAACTTGCTGCATTTGTAATATTAATCAATATTAAAACCCACAAGTAGGGTCAATCTTTGTAATTGGTACAAAAACAGAAGAAAGGAAATGAATTAATGCATGGTGGTAGATATTTTACCCTCAAAAAATCCTTTTATATCTAATGTTTAGCCCAACACCCTGTACCCTTGAACTTTTCTCTATGTGAGGCAGCAATTCTTACATATGCTATATTTTGTTTCCCACTGAAAACTCATGAATGAAATTTTTAAAATATTTCAGAATATCCCATTTCAAATCTGCTAACTTTTCCTTAAGAATTTTTTATGGGCAGTGTTGATCAGAGAATTCTACTTATAATTTCATTATCACTGATCATCTTTTTAGGACTCATTAATTACTTTCACACTCAAAATGAGCTGGATATTTTCACTGAACTATTCACATTGACAAAGTGAAGACACACTATTGTCTTCTAGAAGTTTTGTGCCTCCAAGTTGGTCCTATCCCCAGGGACTCCCTAGGTGCTACCAAGTGTAGAAAGAGATCCTTCCCCTCCATGCTACATTCTGAAAACCCTTCCTCTGCCCATAGCTTCCCATCATCTGCCATATATTTCATGATTCTTATGGAAAAAGTGAGAGGAATATTTTTATGAGAAAGTCACTCTAGAAATGTATTTCTCAAATAGCCACGTTTGCCACTGATATATGCTTAGCAGCATAAAAACAGCCTTTAACTACTTTTCTTGTCACATCTGTTGACTTTTCCTTGCTTTGACCCCATCTTATCTATAAAAAATGATTCAAATATATTAGGCCTGTTTTCAAATTTATTAATCAGAATCTGCTAGGGTGAAGGTGAGTAATCTGCATGTTTTAAAGGACCTCCAATAATTGTAATGACCAGCCAGTTTTGAGAACAATCCACTAAACCCCAAAATGCTCTCATGTAACCACTAAAACTAATTGTTAAATATTTATGTGCATGTGTCATTTATTATTTTTACTGGAAAGAGGATGCACTTTTTAAAAATTCTCAAAGGCACCTTTTTTAAATTCTCAAACATACCTTCAAGAATGGGATGGCACATGGATGAAAACAACTCATATATTGAAAGATTTGGGGGTATTTTAGGAGCTTAAATCCCTTGAATTAAGGCAAAAATAAAGTCAACTTTTCTAAACTCTATTCTTTTCTTAGAAAAAAGAATTATAGTTCCAGAGTACATAGGTCTAAAGAGCCTAACAGGTTGATTTTTATTCTATGTCAAAAAAGCACTTCTAAATTTATCTGTATTAGCTTATACTCCTTCCTTTATTGACTTCTTCAACCAACTTGTCCAGTATCATTTATTCCTTCTACACTAGTATCTGCTTTGGATCTTGCAAACCTTCCACAGCCATCAATTTCCCAGCATTTACCCTGGACTGTTGTGCACAGTTGAACCGGCTGGTGCTGTCTGAGGTGCTGGGCAGGAAGCAAATGGCTCCAGGTACCATCAACCCAGTACTGCATCTACCCAGAGGGGTGCCTTTTCTAAATCATGTAAAAGTGATGTGTGTACTAACAGTAACCCTTCCTTTGTGATCTCTTTTTTTTTTTTTTTTTCCTGTTAGGGGGAATAGCACATGCAGATTGAAAGATAAGAAGTCATGTATAACTTGTTTCATTTCATCCCAAAGCCTTTATCCTCCTTAGGTTTTTCCAAAGTGTAGAAATGTAAGTCTATTTCCACTTCAGTGCATTAACCATAATAAAGTCAAGTTGAAGTTGAGACAACAAAAATAGTGAAATCCCCTTACTTAATAATCAATAAATTCTATAGTATAGTTTCACTTTTGATAAATAAATTAAATTTTCATTTGAGTCTCTTTCTTCATGTATAAAATTAGATACTTTACTCATAGAGCAGTGGGGAGAATCCAAAGAGATAATGTAGATAAAAATATTTTGTAAAATCCTATGAACAATACAAATCTCAAAATGGTATTAACATAACCAATATGATTGCAATGAAAATTTACTGGTGTCAAAGAGAATAGTGCTTAGGACCATAAGAATATAATGAGAATAAGTCACATCTCTAACCTCAAAGAGCTTACAACTCATTAAGGACCTAATAGAATCTACAGAAATAATTTGCTATAGATTAGAGTGGAATGATAAGCTCCAATTGAGGCAAATGAACAATAAAAGCAAAAATATAATCATTGGACTGAAGCAGTCCAAGAATGTTCATGAAGGAGACAGAGTAGAGCTATACATTAAGAGAAAGTTAGGAATTGGGTACAAAGAGTGATGGAAAAGCCTGAGAAGTGCTATTTTTAATTATAATACTATTTTTCCACCAAGTTCTTCTGCTAAGGAGTGTTTCAAATGTTTAATAAACTCCTGATCCTCCCAGGCAAAGTCATTAGAAGCATAGCATAATGAAACTATCAATAATAGGCAGATCGGAATTAATAAGAGAAAGGCAATTAGAGGAAATGCAAGGTCACATTGAAACTGCCTTGGCTTAGAGCTCTATTTATTGTGTAAGAGTGTTGGTTGCCTTGTCATATCCACCTTGCTCATGGCAAGGGGTGCATTTCAAAATTTGGTCTAAAAATAATGAATTTGATAAAGAAGATATTTTTTAAGTGGATGTGTCCCTTTGGGCATAGAGTAAAGAGATTTGTCTTCAAATTTTCAGTCCTCTTTCAGGGAACTCACACCTTAGGGAGGCTCTTCTCAGTGAACCATTCTGCAGGGCACAGACTCCTTTTCCTATTTAGTGTACAATTTATGCCTCAAGTCATACCCATGAGGTCCAATTTGAATGCTGGTTTATTAAATAACAAACTTGGGCTGTGTATTATCAGATTCTAAAATGAGAGATTTGGGCCAAAAATAAAATAAAACAGGTTTCCATTCATGTAGGCACAGAGAACAATGAAGAATTAGAAAAATTTCTGTTAACCCCAAAGAATCCATATAATACAGTTCTTATTACAACATTTCTGTATGACCCATATTTCTAGGGGCATGTGATATAATTCATGGCAAGTGAATTATTGGTTACATCAATGATTATTCTTTAAAGAAAAGAAGGAAATAAGCATAAGAACACCATTAGTCATTTTTGCCTCAGTCTTTCTTGTTCTCTTTCTGATGATTCTCCTATAATTGGACATTTGATGTCTCATGAGCTTCTGAAAGAATAAATAGGTGATAAGAAATATCTGTTGAATTAATAAGTGAATACATAAATGAAGAAAGCAGAAAGAAGATTATGAAAGCATCATTCAAACTGAAAAGACACATGACTATGAAAGCAAACTTTCTTTAGCATTGGTAACAATAGCAGGTCTCTCATTTATTGAATGATTACTATATTCCAGGCATAGTTTGGATTTTTACACTGAGTAATGAATAGTCATCACAACAACCTCTTGAGTTGGGTTCTTTTATGCCTATTTTATAGATGAGGAAACTGTGGCTCAGTTAGTAACCTGTCAATGGTCATACAGTTTAGAAACAGCCAAACCAGAATTCAAAACCAAACTCACCTAATTCCAGAGCTGTCATAACCTCCAGAGGTTACCTCAAGGGGGGTAATCTAATCATATTAGCCCTTCAGGTTTCACTGTCAAAAGATCTCTGACATGAAGCAAAAAGCAGCAGCAGAGGAGAGCATGCATTATTTGGCTGTGGGTGGGGGTGTGGAATGGAGCTTGTAAAATAATCTTTGTATAGAAACCTGAATTGTAAACTTAAGTAAATGCATAACACAATCATACTATATTAAATGAGAAACAAACTACAACTTTTGTGCACATATTCTATGCAAGATGTTACCCTGTTAGCTTCAATCCAATTTTGAACTATATTTTGCACGCTTCCTCAGTTATGGTTGCCATCAGTAGTAAGAATAGCCACAATTCTTACTAAACTCACAGACTCCACAGGGTGTCTACACTTTAACACTGAAGTATGAAGGAAAAAATGCCTTGAGTTCCTAACTGTCCTATCCCCAGGAACATGTGGTAATATTACTTATTTGCCTGGATTATCTCTATTCTTTGTGTAGCGGTGACAGTTATTGTGACATAAATAAAATTTTTCTAAGCACTAAAAGGAAACTTAATCATTTATTTTGGTGATATCCTATGGGTTTATGTTCTGGAAGCTTCGGTCTTATACTCTCATCCATTGCCTGCTTTCTAGCTCCACCCACTTTATCCATCTACCAATAATTAATCCAAGTATTTTTCCAATGAAAGAAATTTCTTATCTAGAGTTCAACTAAATTAACTTGGGATATTATCTAACCAATTGAGCCTGTTTCCTCAGCTATTAAGCAAACGAAGTATAACAAAATAAAAAGAGAGATACAGTAATAATAATATCTGTCCAACTGGCTTTACTCTGTTTGTGAGGGGACCGTATCAAAAATATAGAAGGTGATATAAAAATGTTAGCCATTGTGTTGAGATAAAGATACTCAAGTGAAGGAAGATTTCCACTAACTACTTTCCCAATATTCTTGGAGACTGGGTAACAAAACACTCTCACCTTTCCCATTATTATTGTTCCCCATTTCCTATACTAAGCAACACCAAATAGTAACTTAGGTCACTACTGGATGATTTGATATAACCACTTGAAATACTGCCTGAAGTCTGCCAAGATGTTACAATGCATTTTTTCCCTGATTCTTAAATTAAAAGAAAAAAACTTGTTTATTGTAAGTATCAGTACACAGCACAGTATTTCTATTACAGCTGAAATCTCTACCTCTACTAGAAATGTCTAGTGACAACAGGTAAGAGATTAAGAGAAGTACAAGAGAAAAGACTATTTAAAGATAGTAAATTTTAAAAATGAAAACTATAGTAATATATTTTTTCACAAAAGGTTTTTTTTGGTCTTCCCATAAATCATTGTCAATTTTCTGTTTCTATATATTACTAAGTTTATCAGTATCATTACAAATAAAAGGCAATTGTTATTCTTGTTATTAACAAATACCTAATTATAAACCAGGATGTTTACCTACATAATTTTATTTATCAATACCATTTTAGAGATGAAGATACTACGCTGAGCCAGCATTTAAATACAGATTTGTCTTGCTTTGAAATCTGAGCTCATTTCTTTCCGCTGTACTCTGTCCTAAGCTTAATATTGTATATGATAGCTTGTGAAAATATTTTTAATGAAATTATTAGTATTTGGTTAATTACGTAAGTTTAAGTTTGCTACATCCTTTCTGATGAATATTTTTATTCTCCAGGGTTCAATTTTAGAGGGAGTATATTTTAGAAATTATAATATAAATGGAAAAAATATAGTTATGGTACAATAATCTGATTTATAAACATCTGAGTGAAATTAAATACATTCATCATTGAATTTTCTTTGTCTACAATATATCAATATGCAAAATGGGAATATTGTCTTTTAAAGACCTGTTTGCCCACTGAGCATTTTACTGGTCTCTGGAATAATGAAATCTTATCCCTACCTAAAAGTATCTCTGCAGCTAGATGAGAGTGAAATGAGAATAAAATAGATTTTTTTTCTTGAACAACATGTTTCATCAAAAAGAACAAAGAAACAGAGCTCTATATGCTGGATTTTTTGCTTCTCTGAGATGTTTAAGATCATCAGAAGATGACAGGTTCTGAGGTTTCCATTCTGAATTTTAACCTGTGACACGTCCTTACCATACTCCAGACATTTGAGGAACACGGGCATGAGAAATTACCTTTATTGATTGCCCTCTATATAGAACGGAGCTAAGCCCTTTATATACATTACCTTGTATTGTACAAAATTTGTTAGAAGTTTATAGAAAAGCATTGAAGCACATCCCTACACCATAACTAGAAAAGAAGGAAAATATAATCATTGATTTATTATTTATCAACACATAGTGAGATACACAATGCCACTTTAAAGAAACTAAATGAATCCTATGCTGGCAAGACTCAGTTCTGGTTAGAACGAAAGCATTCACGTATCCCAGAAAAAGGATGTAGGGAGAGTGACCACGTAAGAAGGAAGAATTACAAAGGTTAATTTGTCATTGACTATCCAGGAATAAACCAGGGAGAGGGATCCTTACAAAGCCAGCACAGCTATCCTGGTCCTATTGGCAAGGCCTCGCCTAAAGGGAAGGGGAACAGTAGGAGTCCAGCCAAAGCAATTCAAGTGCTCCAGTCCCAAAGGCATGTCTCGGGATGTCTTGTCCTGTTGCCGTTCACCAGGGAATTAATCTAAACACTCTTCCTCAGAGTCAGTGCTCCACACATAACCTTGCGTTATGCTTTGTCTTTCCAGGTTTGTCTGCTGGCAGGTGGAAAACAGGCTGCCTGTGAAAACATTGAAGATTCCCATCTATGTGGTAGAATTTTGTTTTTAATCATAAATCAATATACTGGCATCCTGACTGTGGACCAGTCTCCCAAGCTTGTCTGCCAGTAGGGAAAGTGGACTGGTAAGTTAGATGGGTCTTCTAGTCAACAGGAAAGATATCTCTCATGGGAAATAGATGAATTGTCATTGTGATTTTATGCATCAACCTTATATCTTGGTTCATATGAGCACATCCCTAAAAGGGATATGGTATCTGAGAACTGCATTCTGAATCTACAACCTGAAAACTAAGCCTTGAACCTTGGTATATCCACTGAGAGTTTTCTATGGCTGCTGTAACAAATTACCACACATTTAGTGGCTTAAAACAACACACATTTATTCCTGCAATGCAGGAGGTTGGAAATCCAAATCAGTTTCATTGGGCCAAAATCAAGGTGCCTTCAGAGCATGCTCCTTCTGGAGACTCTAGGGAAGAATCTGTTTCCTTGCCTTCTCCCGATTTTAGAGCTGCATTCCTTGCATTTGTTGACTCATGGCCCCTTCCTTCATCTTTGAAGCCGGCAGTGTAGCATCCTGATTCAGTGATCACATTGCCTTTTTCTTCTGTGTGAATTTTTTCTCTGCCTGACCCTTGTAAGGACTTGGGATAGCATTTAGGTCTAACCCAGATAATCCAAGATAATCTCCCCATCTCAAGATCCTTAACTTAATCACATCTGCCATATCTTTTTTTTTTTTTCATATATGGTAATAGTCATAGGTTCCAGTTTTTAGGACCTGGACATCTTTGGGGGCTATATTGAGCCTATCATACCATCTTCTGAGGCCTCTCTGAGTAAAACCTACTGGACTTATCAAGAAGTGAGTGCACAGGTCTTTCTATATTTGTTGCATAGATCTTTTGACATTTTCTTTGATATTTTACAAACATTAGGTACTAATCAGGGTACCAAAAGAAACTAGGATTCACCTCAGATCATTCAAAGGAGTGTGTGGTAGACAGAATTAAGGAAACAAACAATGTATGTGAGGCACTCAAATATTAGCAACTGTGGGAAAGTTTTACCTGACTTCCTGGGGCTGACAGACAAGCAGAAAATGCAATGTTTACTGGAGCCCAGTGAGAATAGCAACCACGGAGCAGGGTCCACCCGGCAGGAGTTCCATCAGGACAGGGCAAAGCTGCTGCTTTGGTTGCTAAAGGAGGAGGGAGTGAGGAAGAAATACATGGACTTTTCTTTCCCCCTGCTGGTACCTCACATTGGCCAATCTGAACCTGAAGTCAACCAGCAAGGACACCCAGGGGGTGCAATCACAAGAGGCAGCCTGTCCAGTGCAGAGCAGGACAGAGAAAGGTGGAAAATGGATGCAGATGTGGGCGGTGAGAGGAAGAATAGCTAGCACACATATTATCCCAATATTACCTATTTAAAAAAAAAACAAAACGATTTTCAGAAAAATGAAGACTTCAACCAAAGTAACATGATACCTGATTGACCCAAAATTTGAACCCATGTCTGCCTGAGTCTTGAAAGTCCTTTTCTCTTTCCCTCACAGTGTCTATTTTATAGCATTTGGAGTTCAAGTTTACTTCATTTTATATATCTGCCTCTGAACTGTTTAACAACAAGTGGGTGATAAAGAATTATTCCTGATTTTATTTTTGTTTTGTTTTTTTGGGACCAGTATTGATATATATATTTTTTTACTTTTTTTTTTTTTATTTTTTTTTTTACTTTTTTTTTAATTTTTTTTATTTCAGCTCATTATGGGGGTACAAAAGTTCAGGTTATATATATTGCCCATGCTTCCCCATCCCCCCGAGTCTGAGCTTCAAGCGTGTCCATTCCCTAAACAGTGCACATCGCACTCATCATGTAGGATGCACCCCTCCCCTCCCCCCACCCCCATCCCCCCAGTCAGAACTTCAAGCGTGTCCATTCCCCAGGCAGTGCGTACAAAGTTATGTTACCTCCTCGTGTATAATCTCAGATTGGTTGAGTCACCTCCCACTGTGTCTCTGCTCAGCATTACTTCTCTGGCTTGAAGAAAAAAGTGTCCTGATTGTGTTCAATTATTCATCCTCATAGCAAACTCTAAATCAAGAATAATTAAATTCCACATTCTTTTTACCCCCAATGCCATATTCAAAATAGTTTCAGTTTCTTCTGTGATGGGTCTCAGTTTCTAAAGGCTCCTGCTTGCTCACCAATGCCCCCAGAGAAATTTTGCTTTGTATGTAGAGTCTATAAATAGATCCACTATATTTTTGGACCCTGCCTGCTTTCCAGATTTTACATTTCTCCAGAAAAAAAAAAAAAAAACTATTTTAACCAGTAACTCCCTCCCGTTTCTTCCAAGCAGAGTTAATGCACTCAGCCTGACCTCCTTTAGAGCACTGCCTGCCTTCTTCTTGACTAAGTTGAACCCACTTCTTATCCACTCACTATATCATTCTCCCCTAAGCTTCTACCGGCATCCTTGGATTATCACTCCTGTCTCATATCTCCTCACTCATCACCTTTCTAAACGAGTCTGCAGTGTCAGTGCATCCACTGCGTGGGAAATTAGAACCTTGCTCCAAGTCTTACGCACCATTAAAAAAACACCTTTCCTCTTGCCCTTCTCCAGACATCTCCCTGCAGCTGGAAACTCTCCCAGAAGAGAAGCGGAGAGTAGCAATCAATAGCGTCTCTAAACAGAAGATGCCATTGGCAAGGAGGTAGCACTCAACCACTGCAGTGAACCGCAGGCCTCTGATTAAGACACCGGCACGAGCCTGATTGGGCTGCCTGTCCTCACCGCATGCAAACCAGCTACTTACCCTCCCTCTCTCTGCTGCTCTATTCCCCTCACAGGAAAAAAGAGCACTTAAAGAGAAAAGTGGTGCTTGGGTCTGCAGAGAGCTTAAAAGGAATTACCAACAGCTGATTGTTCTCTCTGAATTCAGATTCTGCAATCAATTAGGAGAGATTTCAAAGAAATGACAATTGAAAATGACAAATTCACATTAGGTCACATTAACCATGCTTCTTGTAGCCTTCCCCATTAAAGAGAACTAGCTCCCAAAGTTCTGTTTGTTCAATTTGACACAGTCCAGCTTTGAATAATACTGGCGCTTTCCCGTCACCAAGGACCTGAAGGGCAAAGTCGAATGAGCTTCACAGCAATTAACATACAGCCAAATCTTGGAACACAAAGTTGGAGCATAGGTCTGTTGAATGTACTCAGCACCTCCCCAAAGTGAGAAATCTTCAGGCGAATTCTATTCTTTGAGGCTCCAGATGTATATTATTAAATTCAGACCCAGTATATAATAAGTACATGTGCATACTATACACACCTAAATGCTAAAACAAAGTTTCTAAAGTTGTGGCAAGCTGTAAAAGGTTTATAATATGTGACTAGGCTATCTTGATCATTAACTTTAGGTGTCAACTAGACTGCATAGAGGCTAGGGAAGCATTGTTTCTGAGTGTGTCTGTGAGAGTGTTTTCAGGAGGAGAGTGGCCTGTGAGTCAGTGGACTGAGTAGGAACATCTACCGTCACTGTGGGTGGTCACCATCCAGTTGGCTGGGGGCCAGGATGGAACAAAAAGGTGAAAGAAGGACAAATTCCCTCTCTCTTTCAGGGTGGGAAGACCTTGTTCTCTTGCCTTTGGACATCAGAACTCCAGGTTCTTCAGCCTTCAGACACTGGGACTTGTACCAGGGTGGGGCTCTCGTGAGGCTCTCAGGACCTTTGACTTGGACTGAGCCACACTATGAGCTTCTTTGGTTCTCTAGTTCACAGATGGTCTATGGGGGCCTTCTCAGCCTCCATAATCATGTGAGCTAATTCCCATAATAGATCTCTCTTTCTCTCTATATATATAGAGAGAGAGAGAGAGAGAAAGAGAGATTATAGGATTACTGTGCGGGTGTGGGTGTGTATTGTGTGTGTATATAACCTTTTGGTGTCTCTCTGGAGAACACTGACTAATACACATTTTGTTCTAGAGGAATAGAATTTTAAGGATGAGTTTTCTTAATTGTTTTGGGGTTTCTAGACTTGGCTCTCTAATTTAATTGTTTTTAAAACACTAAGGACTCTGCTTCCAATAATACAGAAAGCACTGATAGTCCATGGTGTAAACTGTTGAAAAAAATATAGAAAATATCTGCATTGCATAGTCCTAATCCACCACTTATAAGAGGCAAGGAACTTAGTGACTCTGTATATGATAGTTTTGGACATCTTTGGAAAACCAAGGAATATGTCACTGGAAAAAGTAATGAAAAAAAAAAAAAAAAAAGCATGAACTCAGGAATTTGAATTCCAGGCTTCAGATGCACATACATAACCTAAAAGTTTTAAAGTGTCCCCTGAAGGAGAATCTTCTCTCCTGTAGCCACAGGGTTAAAACTGCTGAAAATCAAGCCCTCATCATGTGATTGACTGAATTACAATGCAAGTTGAACACTGAGGCTGATAGGTGTCTGCTGTCAAAGCTAGAGCATTGACCAGAAAAGAATGGGATCCTGTAAGTTGGGATGGGGGTTGTGGACGGATGCTGACGAAATGGAGGACATTGAGACCCTAAACTCTGATAAGTCTTTTTTGCCAGAGGAAGTGACCTCCTCACCCCAGCTGCAGTGGCAGCCCCACCCCACCCCCAGCGATAATGGGCTTTCCCCCTCTGTCTGAGGGCGTTAGCTCTGCACAGCCTGAGGAAACAGTGTGGCCTCCCCTGAGCCAGTTATCATTAAAGACAATGTGATTCTCCCCCACCACTTCTTTGTTTCTAGACCTATAACTAGACTCAAGTCCCAGTAGGTCCCTGAAGGTAAGGTACAAAGTGTGACCCATGAAGAGGTATGCTACACTCCAAAAGAACTACTTGAGTTTATTTTTTTAATTTATAAAAGCAGAAATCCAGAGAACATGTGTGAGAATAAATATTAAGGATGTAGCATAATGATAGAAGAAACATAAACTTGGATCAGGCTGCATTTATTGATATGACCCACTAAACAGAAATTCTGCATTTAATGTTGCAGTTAAGGAGTTAGGAAAAGCCCTAACAGTTTGGTTTGTTGACTGAAACACAGATCTAGGAGACTGATAGTAGATTATCATAAGCTTAACCAAGTGGGGGCTCCAATTGCAGCTGTTGTACCAGATGTGGCTTCAATGCTTGAGCAAATTAACACATCTCTGGTACCTGGTATGAAGGTATTGATCTGGCAAATGCCTTTTTTCCCCTCCATACCTGTCCATCAAGCCCACCAGAAGCAGTTTTATTTCAGCTGGCAAGGCCAGCAATATACCTTCACTATCCTACCTCAACTCTCCAGCCCTATGTCATAATTTAGTTCACAAAGATCTTGATCACCTTTCCCATCCACAAGATATCACACTATTCCATTATGCTGATTGGACCCAGTGAGGGAGAAATGGCAACCACTCTGGACTTATTGGTAAGACACTTGAAAGTCAGAAGGGGGTAATAAATTTGACTAAAATCAAAGGATCTTCTACCTTAGTGAAATTTCTTCGGGTCTAGTGGTATGAGGCACTTTGAGATATCCCTTCTAAGGTGAAGGATAAGTTGTTGCAACTGGCCCCTCCTACAACCAAGGAAGAGGCACAAAGCCTAGTGGGCCTATTTGGATTTTAGAGGCAACACATTCCTCATTTGGGTGTGTTACTCGGGCCCATTTATCAAGTGACTCAAAAAGCTGCTAGTTTTGAGTGGGGCCCAGGAGAAGCCTGTATAACAGTTCCAGGCTGCTCTTCCACTTGGGCCATATGGTTCAGCAGATCTAATGGTACTTGAGGTGTCAGTGACAGGTATGTAACTTGGAGCCTCTGCCAGGCCCCTAAGCTGAATCACAGCAGAGGCCTTTAGGATTTTGGAGCAAGGTTCTGCCATTATCCCCAGGTAACTACTGTTCTCTTGAGAGATGGCTTTTGGCCTGCTACTGGGTGTCAGTAGAAACTGAACACTTGACCATGGGCCACCAAGTTACCCTGTGACCTGAGTGTTGTCTGACCCACCAAGCCATAAATTTGAATGTGCACAGCAGTACTCCATCATCAAATGGAAGTGGTGTGTACATGATCCGGCCCAAGCAGGTCCTGAAGGCACAAGTAAGTTACAGGAAGAAGTGGCCCAAATGCCCATGGCTTCTACCTCTGCTGCACTGCTTTCTTTCTCCCTGCCTCCACCTATGGCCTCATGAGGAGAATCCCATGATCAGTTGACAAAAGAAAAGACTAGGGCCTGGTTTACAGATGGTTCTGCACAATATGCAGGCACCACTCAGAAGTGGATATCTGCAGCACTACAGCCCATTTCTGGGACATTTCTGAAGGAAGGCAGTGAAAGACAATCTTCTCAGTGGGCTACACTTCAAGCAGTGCCCTGGTTGTTCACTTTGCTTAGAAGGAGAAATGGCTAGGTATGTGATTAAATACTGATTCATGGGCTATAGACAATGATTTGGCTGGATGGTCAGGGACTTGAAAGGAATGTGATTGAAAACTTGGTGGCAAATTTGCAGAGAAGTTATGTGAATAAACCACTCTGAATGGGCAAAGGATGTGATGATACGTATGTCACATGCAAATGCCCAGGAAAGGATGTATTAATAACATGTGAATGCTCAGCAGAGGATGAATTTAATAATCAAGTGGACAGGATGACCATTCTGTAGATAGTAGTCAGCCTCCCCTGTCATCATCCAATGGGCTCATGAACAAAGTGGCCCTCATGGCAGGAATAGAGGTTATGTATGGACTCATCAACATGGATTCCCATTCACCAAGACCAACCTGGCTACAGCCACTACTGAGTCCCCAGTCTGCCAGCAGCAGAGACTAACGCTGAGACCCTGGTATGGCACCATTCCCCAGCGTGATCAACTAACTACCCGGTGTTAGGTTGAATGCATTGGACCACTTCCATCATGGAAGGGGCAACATTTTGTCTTTACTGGAATAAACACTTACTCTGGATATGGATTTCCCTTCCCTGCACACAATGCTTCCACCAAATTTCCTTCTGTGGACTTACAGAATGCCTTATCCACTGTCATTGTATTTCATATCTCATTGCTCCTGACCAAGGAACTCACTTCACAGCCAAAGAAGTGTGGCAATGGGTTCATGCTACAGTATGATAAGTAGTAGAAGAAGGTAATTATAAATACCAACTATACAAATGGTCTTACCATGCTCCTGACCATCCTGAAGCAACTGTCTTGAAAGAATGGTGGAATGGCTTTATAAAGATCCAGTTACAGTGCCAGCTAGGTGACAATACCTTGCAGAGCTGGGACAAGAGTCTTCAGAAGGCTTTATATGCTTTTAATCAGTATCTAACATATGATGCTGTTTCTCCAATAGCCAGGAATCATGAGTCCAGGAATCAAGGAGTAGAAATGAGAGTAGCACACTTGCCATTACCCATGGAGATCCACTAGCAAAATTTTTGCTTCTTGTTTCTCTGACTTTATGCTCTGCTGGCCTGGAGGTCTTAGTTCCAGATGGAAGAATTCTCCCACCAGGAGACACAGCAATAATGCCACTGAACTAGAAGTTAAGACTGCCACCCACCCTCTTAGTGATCCTCATTTCTCCAAGTCAACAGACTAAGAAGGGAGTTATAGTGCTGGCTGGGGTAATTGATCTATACTATCAGGGGGAAATTGGACTACTATGCCATGATGGAGGTAAGGAAGAGTATGTCTGGAATACATGAGATCCTGTATCTCTTAGTATTATCATGCCCTGTCATTAAAGTCTATATGAAACTACAACAACTCAATTCAAGCAGGACTACTAATGTCCCAGGAATGAAGATTTAGATCACACTTCCAGATAGAAAACCATGATTTGTTGAAGGAAAAGGGAATACAGGATAACTAGTAGAAGAAAATAATTATAAATACCAACTACAAATATATGACCAGCTACAGAAACAAGGATGTAATTGTTGTATATTCTCCTTATGCTGTTAAGAATGTATTTGTGAGCGTGTGTATAAAGAAAAGATTTGTATTTCCTCTCCTATTCCTTTATCATCACATAACATGAAATTTATAGACTTTATATCAGTATTTAAGTATTATTAATTTTATGTCATAGTATTTAAGTTATGGGATATCAGGAGAAGAGTAAACATCATTCAAGAAACTTACCTCCTCTTCTGGGAACAAGATTAGTGCATTTTTGATTGTATGCAGCATAGTCATATCACGTTAGGTGGCACTATGGCCTTGTTATCATCTTTATTTGTAGATTAAGTATGGTTTAAGGAGATGCATATGGATGCAGAGCTGACAAGGGGTAGATTTGTGATGGTTACTTTTACATGTTAAGTTGTCTGGCCAGAGGGATGCCTATATGCCTGGTGATGTGCTGTTTCTGGGCGTGTCTGTGAGGGTGTTTTCTGGAGGATATTGGCATGAGTGAATGTACTGATTGGGGAAGATTATTGTTAACATGGGCAGGCACCCATCCAATCTGCTGGAGACTCAGACAGAACAAAAAGACTAGAGAAGAGAGAATCTTCTCTCTGTCTTCTGAAGCAGGACATCCTTCTTCGCGTTCTGTTGGGCATCAGAGCTCCAGATTCTTCAACCTTTGGACTCTGGGACTTGCATCAGTAGCCACCCAGGGCTCTCAGGCTTTCAGCCTAGGACTGAGAGTTACACTATAGGTTTCCTTGGTTCTTGGGCCTTCCAACTTAGACTAAGGCATGTTATCAGCTTCTCTGGTTCCCTAGCTTGCAGATAAATGTTGTGGGACTTCTCAGCATCCATAATTATATGAGCCAATTCCTCTAATGAATCCCCTCTTGTCTTCTCATATATCTCTATCTATCTATCTATCTATCTGTCTATTTATATCTCCTATTGGTTCTTTCTCTCTCTCTGGAGAACCCTGACTAATACAGCAATATATTTTTACTTTACTTAGGTATTATATATCTGTATATGTAGAATATATATGTGAACTATGTATTTACACCATGTTTATATACTATATATCGTACTGATCTGCACTATAACAGTGTGACATTATACTTAGTCTACAATAGCCATTGGATTAGCCATTGTGAGAAGAAAAGATAACTGGCATTTACATCTTGCTTAATACATCCAAGCATTTTGTTTATCATTAAACTCCTCTCAAATGCTACAGCGTGGAAATCATTAGCCCATTTTGCAGAAGAAATGAAAGTTTAGAGAAGACAAGGTACTTGTTTTAGTTTGCGCCCTTAGTGAACAGCACCAGAGCTAGGTTTAGAGCAGTGTGGTTTGTTCACTGACAGGGAGACAAAGAAGGATCGCAGTGCTCCCTGCCATTTAGTAACTTATGATTATATTGTGGAAATAAGACATACACAGGTAAAAGGTTGGGCGATAAAACAAAACCATATAGGAAATGTCCTAAGTAATAAAAATGACTAATTCTGAAAGGAACAGTATAAACAATGAGTAGTTGGAGTTTGGCAGAGAGAGAGAGCAAGCGCTTCCTTTCTTTCGATTGCTCCCAGCCATGCTGTCTGAAATCCTCTCCTCCATTTCCTCTTCTTCCTAGGTGTTTATACCCACCACAAACCTCTGGGCAATTATTCTTCCCCATCATCTTGTCATTTACTCAAGTTTATTATGTACTTGGCCTCTGACAGTTCCCAAGAACTCAATACTTCCATCCTGCCACAGACCATATTTTCTTTCATTTTGCTGAGCTCTTTCCAACAGTCTTATATCTTTCTGGAACTGTGCCTTTTCACTGAGAAACAAACCAGTTTAAATGAAATCAGGAGTGGCCTGAAATAAAAGTAGTCCAAGGTCTACTTCTCCCTTCTGTTAATTATGAGTGGGGTATTTAATCACACATATTTCTCATAGAAAGCGGAGCTTAGAGTGTACAAACTGTCACACTTCCCAATCAGTGACTGACACAGGACATAGGAGGAGGGCAATAGCTTTAGTGAAAGGAGAATGAAGTCATTAAAACTTGACAATAGTTTATAAGAAATTTAGGAAGACATTCAGTTATTTAAATCATGAGTATTTTTATGCGTCATTTTAGTTATCTGTGTCCTTCTAGAAGAATATCTAAATCCTACACAAGTTGGCTCTGTAATATAGGTAGCCGAGTAGGATGGAAATATCTCTAGTCCTCTCTGCCTTACAAAAAATATATAATTTCCTAAATTAGTACATTTCTACTACTAAAACTGTTATCTCTAGCCTGTCTACTTTTAAAAGAGGATTGTAGCATTTTATAGTATACATATATAAATCCAACAATGTAAGGATGTGCAAATATTATGATTGAGCATTAAATCTAACTCTGAGTTTCCTAGCAGCCAATGCAAAAAGAAAAGGTACAAAAGTTCAAATTGTTATTATTTGATAATAAAGGAGCCAGTATCTTCATAAATGACTAAATTTTTGCTGTTTCTATATAACAAGGCACTTACTATGTGGAAGGTTCTCTACAAACATGATCTAATTTAATGGTAATAATAGCTAATACTAATTAATATAGTACTTATTCTGTGTCAGGTACTGTTTTAAGGGCCTTACATATATTAACCAATATATTCTTCACAATAACTTTAGATATAGCTACTATTATTCTCATTTCACAGATGAGTAAATCCAAGCACAGAGGATTAGGTGATTGTTCAAGGCCACATAGCTAGTAAGTAAAGTAACTGAGACCCAAACCTAAGCCTGGTTCCATGATTCAAAATCTTAACCACAAGGCTAGACCTCACTTTAATCCTCTGTATTGGGATACTGAGAAGGATGAGGAGGAGGTGATTGAACCAGCTGACTAGGACAAGAATTGCCAAGCTTAGGGTTCAAATACAGGACCAACTAGTTTCAAAGCCTACATCTGTTCCACTGCATTTTATTGTGGTCCCTAAAAGGATGATATCCACGGGTCTTTATGCAAAAGGATTCGAGAACTTAGAGCATATGCTAAGCAAATGTTCTTGTATTTACTCTTGATAAACATTGAAGGTGTTACATTAAAACTTAACTCACTAAAGGTAAGTCTATAAAAGATTTAAGTTAAGGAGGTCCAGAAATGGTACCTTCTGGTGACCTTATTTGATTCCAAAAATATACTTAGTCCTGGAGAAATAGTTGAAAAGAAAATCCCGTACAATTTTGCCTTAAGGCAAAATTTTGTTATCTCTTAGTGTTTTGGTAGAAGCTGGATCTCAGCTGTGGAAACAAGGTTCACATGTTCCGGTTATGCAAGGATACAGAGAAAATGTTCATATGTTACAATAAGAGCTGAAGATTTTGACCTGAAGTTCCAAGAGGCTGTCAGAATGTATAGTTGACCTACAGGGTGGCCTAGAATAAGATCACATTCATTAGACCAAGTAGGTACTTTGGGCAAAGTCATTTTCTACACACCAAAAATCCACATACTACCTCCACATTTCCAAGTTTCTTATAGTTAAATGAAGCCATTGATAAGTTTTGGGAAATGAGTAGAGACTAATGTGTATCACTTCTAGGCCAGAGCACAGAAGAGCCAATGTAGGTTCTATTTTTTCGCTCTAGTAACCTTGGAGGCTCATGTTTAAAGGATGCAACTACAAGTTGTCAGGGCCCTGCATTAGCATGGGTTTTTGAACAGCGATGTGGAGAACAGTTGCCTACCAACTGTGTTTGACACATAGAATGAGACAGAAACTGAGCTTTGTTGTTGTTGTTAGGTTATTGACATTTTAAGGCTAATTTGTTTTTGCAGCAAAGCCCATTCTGATTAATGGAGCACTTCAATACTCCACAGGGATGGACTCATCTAAAAGGCCTAAATCATTCTGAAATTTCCTAGAAATACATATTTTAAAAATGCTGTTGTAAAGAGATATTTAACTTTCTATCTTACCTGATTTCTACATATATTACACTCATAGAATGGAACATTGTTTTCAAAATGAATGCACATACCAAATTTTTAAGCTCTAAACTATTATTTGCTACTCTCTTCTTTTTGTCCATAAGTCACATTTTATTCTACGTCTTACATGCCTGTATCTGATAAATTTTTCTCTAAAATCAAGTGGCTGGGCTTTTTCTTCCCCCCACAGATCTAGCCACTTGTTGTTCTGCCATTTTAAAAGTGTCAAAAATCTCAGTTCCAATGTACAGCTTGTCATAACATTAACTAACTCTATAGGCATGCCTTTGGAGTAGGTACAGTTAAAATATTAAATAACAGCATGTATAATTATACCCTTGGGAACTGTCCCATATCTCAACCACCAGGTGGCAATTTCATCACATTATATGTACCATTAGGTAAGCAATGGCCTAAATGGTGTGAAAAGATGATTTTTCCTCCCCAGCAAGTTTCTGCTTTAAAAAAAAGGCTGAAAAATATCAGAAACAAAGCCCAGGACCAGGAATGGAAAGAGATAGAAGCCCTCCATTTCCTGGAAGGCAAAAATTCATTGCATTCTTTGTTCCTGTGGTTGTGTCAAGTATACAGCAGGTGTGTTCTAAATTCTGTACCCCAAAGGAACAACTTTGCAGTCAGCTGAGATCACATAACGATGAGTAATTTTAGGATATTGGCAGATATTCTCTGTCACTCTGATGTTAGAAATCATATTATTTCTTGGGAAACTACAGACCTTAGGCTAAACCTTTTTCCCTTACCTAAGACTTCCAGCTTTTTGTGCAACATTTTCACTGTTTTATTTATTTATTTTTTTTACTTTTACTGAATGTCCATTCAGTGGTCCTCAAATATTAGTGCAACAGAATTTCCTGGAGAGCTGGGCTTCCACTCCCAGAGTTTCTGATTCAGTACGTGTAGAGTCGAGTCTGATAATTTACCTTCCTAAAGAGACCCCAGCTGATACTGGTGCTGCTGCTTCAAGGAACACAGTTTGAGAACCATTGATCTACTCTGTACCAAGCCATGGGATAAATCTTTGCAATACAACAGTGAAGAATATATATTCACTGTCTGACATAACCACTTGGTAATTGTAAGAAATTTGACAAGTCAGACTTTTTGAGCTTCAGTTTTTCTTATCTATAAATAGAATGATATCATCTCATAGGCTTGCTATAAGATTATAAAAAAATTAATGCACTTAAAGATTTCATCCGGCACTTAAAAAATAGAAAGCACTCTATCTGGTATCTCACAAGGGTGTGAGCTTCCCAGAGGAGAGACAGACAGATAAGCAGACAACTACAGCAAACAGTGTGAGGAGGCCTGTAGCATCCACTCCAATGTCAACTTTAACTGAAGTGATCATTCACCAGGAAGCCCTTTCAACAGCTCCATTGCTCCTTCCTACCAAGGGCAGATTAAAAAAAAGGAATTAACATCTGTTAGTATTAGCAGTTGTAATATTCATGACTCTTTCAGGGGTGAGTGATGAAAGCCCACTGTAAACAAGCTTAGGCAAACACACACACACACACACACACACACACACTTAATTGGCTCAGGAAACTAAGTCCAGAGGTAAAAATGACTCAGGACTCAACTAGATCCAGGTATTTCCTTGATATACATCATCTCTCTCTCTTTTTCACTGTTTTTATTTTTCTCTTTCTTTCCCTCTCTCACTCTTCCTTTCTCCTTCCCCATTGCCTCATCATTTGCCCCTCCTTCCCTCTGTGTGGGCTTGATATTTGTACTCTCTCTGTGAGTTTAATGCCTGTGGGTAGGCTGTGCTTAGACCAGGTGCCCATCTGTGGTGAGTTGAATGGTGGCCCCCAAAAGATATGTTCACTCAGAACCTGTGAGTATGATTTTATCTGGAAAAGGGCCTTTGCAGATCTTATTAAGTTAAGGCTCTCTATATGATATCATTTTGGATTAACCGGGTAGGTTCCTAACTCCAACAGCATGTGTTCATATGAGACACAGAAAGGAAAAAGACACAGAGGAGAAGGAGCTGTGAAAATGGAAGTAGACAGTGGAGTGATGTATCTACAAGCCAAGGAACACCAAAGATTGATATTAGCTACCAGAAGGTAGGAAAGAAGCATAAAACATATTCTCCTCAGAACCTCCAGAAGGAACTATGCCTATTGGCACCTTGATTTTGGACTTCTGACCTCTAGAACTGCAAGAATAAATATCTGTTGGTTGAAGTCATCCGATTCGTGGTGATTCAGATGGCAACCCAAGGAAATTAACATGCTATCCTTTGCACTAATTGCTGAGGATTTGGTCAGCCAGGCCTGGGTTGCTTGTTCAACTCTTCAAGCAGAAGGCATAGAAGAAAAAAAAAAAAAACTCTTTTTGACAGCCTCATCCGAATGAGGTTCGAACGATGATGATGATAGCTAGTATTTATCAAATGCTTATTATTTTCCAAGCATTGTTATAAGTGTTTTATGTTTGTTACCTGATTAAATCTCACAAACATCATATAAGGTAGACACCATTATTATCCACGTTTTGCATACAAGAAACTGAGGCTCAGTGAAACTAATTAACTTGTTTCACTTAGAATGGAATATTTCATTTGTTCTGCATTTTCAACACTTTCCATGAGAAAAAGTTTGTGTCTAATATTGCTGAGACAATTGGATAGGGCTGGCAGTTCTAAAAGACATTTCTAAAAGATCTGCTGGGCTGGAAATAATTGAAGTCAAACCCTGCACCTTTTCCTTAGCTATGTTACATTTAGCTAGCTAGAGAAAAATTATTTTAGTCCCTGTCTTTTCTAGGCTCTAAACTGTCACATGAAAGAGTAACCATCCATCAGTTAGCCTTATGGCATTTAATCAGTAACTCAGTATCATTCATGTGAAAGTCCTAAAAGAGTTTACTAACCTGGGGACAAGGGTGCATTGAATTTGAAAAATGGTTAGAGGTGTCTGAGCTAATCAATGGAGAACTAACCTAAGTGATGGTGGTTCATTCCCATCTTCCACTCACCATCTAAAGTCAGAATCTGTGTGATGACCTTCTGACTGTTAGAAAAGAAATCGACAGTGTCTAGTTCAACAAGTCCCTAACCATGATAAAACTCATGGTTGCTACTGAAATTCCTGTGTCTAAACTGAGAGCCAGTGTGATATATAAGAAAGAACAAGGGCCTGTGAGACACAATGACATGGGATCAAATCTGGGTGTGGCCACAAGTACTGATTAATTTCCACTACCCTCCAGGCCCTCCATTCCATTCTCCACTCTCCCCTGACCTGCTCTATGCCCTGGGAGGTTGGCCCTAATAGCTCCCTCGAATGCTGTTATCCAGTTGGATTCATGCAATGGGAAACAACTGCAGGAGATGAGAATGCAAGAAATGAGAGGGGCCAGGTGTCTTTTCCCTTCTTCCATACCACATCAGTGGCAGTAACAACTCTGAAGCCATCACCACTGGTGTCCCCACCAGACTTCCACTCCTTTATAGTTCCAGTTCTCACTGGATACTAGTAACACTAATTCCTCCCTTGGTCCCTCTAGTCCTATGGGTTATAATGGTTCCTGAGGTTGCTCGAGGGTATCTCATTGTTCTTTTTTGATTCCCTCTACCCTACCCACATCTCTATATGTAGGTCATTCTTAAACTTGCTGCATTTGAATTATCTGGGAAGAACGATATTCTGCCGATATCCTGACTGACATAGCTACTCACTTAGCCACATAATCTTTGTCCTTTACCATTCTTTAGTTTCTGTTTGGTCAGTTGAAAAAAGGGGATAGTGACATTTACTTTGCAGTGGTCTTGTAGATAAGATATGTTATATGTTCTTGGACACGATGTATGTTTAGCTCCTTGCTTTCATTATGCATTTAATATAGGATAACAGAATTCTAAAAAGTGTATTTCTTATTTCATCCTTCTCTTTAATTTGTAGAAATTTGGTCATGGTCTACTCATCTGCATTAGACCAGTACAGAGGTAAAAGGAATATGTGGAATTAAATCTAACTCAAGAAAAATTTGCTAAGCATCAATCCTATGTCACTCACTGTAGTCAGCACAAGGAACACAATGATGGATCTAAAGTGATTCCCAGTCTTCAGAGTACCTCAAACTAGTGGGAGTAAACTACTATTTTGTTTAGTTTTTTTTTTTCTTTTGACATAAAATTTAAATTTACACATGAAACAAACTAATCTTAAGTGTGCACTTGTCTTAACAAATGTGCAAACCTATGTAACCCAAACTTCTATCATGATATCAACTCCCAAATTTTCTCATGTCCATTCCCAGACTTTTCCTGCCTCCATCCCTCCACTGTTCTGATTTTTTTCATTATAGGTTAATTTCCTTGTTCCCCTGTATGTAAAATGTCATTGCTGTCTGGTTGCCTCAAGATTTCCCTCTCCACCCTTGGCTTTTAGTAGTTTGATTATACCATGATTTTGTTATTATAATTTTTTTACTGCCCCAAAGGTCCCCAAGGGTCTGTTTCCTTTTTTTCAGTCTTATTTTCTCTGTCTTTAGATCAATCTTCTATTATGCCTTTTTAAATTCACTGATGACTTCCCCTATCATCTCCATTTTGATGTTGGGCCTATCCAGGGAATTCTAATTTTGGTTATTTTATTTCAGTTCTAGAATTTCCATTTATTTCTATTTCTCTACTGAAATTTCCTATGTTTCCATGTATTTTTGGCTTATTTTCCTTGACTGCACTGAGTATAATTATAATAGCTGCTTTAACAATCTACATCTGCTAATCCCAAACATTGTAAATACTGTGCTGTAGAGGCTCTAGATCCTGTCATGTTCCTCAAAAGAGTATGGGTATTTTAGTTTTCATAGGAAATTAACTTGGTTGCACCCAATATACAAATTCTTTCTCTTGAGTAGTAGCTCAATTTCAGTTCAGTGTTTTATCATTATCTGGGAAGCTTTGAGTCTTCTCTGCCCTTGCACAGATCAGAGGTCAGCCCAAAATCTGAATAGTATTTTTACACAGAAATTGGGGCTCCCCCCACCCCGGTTCTCCCCATCCCATGAGTTCCTCTCTCTTTTTTCATGACTAGTTTTCCCCAATTCTGTCCTCCGTTCTTCAGGCTAAAAAGACTTTAGATTTTCTGAGTTTTATGGCTGTGTACATTGTTGATTTTGGCCTGCTATCAGGATAAAAGCCTTAAAGACAGGAAATTTATCCTGCTCTGAGCCCTTCTTACAAATTATGACCTCTCCTCCAGAATCTGCTTCCCAATTTTCACTCTTTAGTGACTTCAGATCATTGTTTTCTTATAACTTATCTGAAGTTTCTATTGTTACCTGTAGGAGGGTTGTTATAAGTAGAAATTTAAGAAATAAGATATAAACATGAAATCTACATATACAATTGGTATGTTTGTTATGATAAGGGAAAGTATATAAGACATAAGCAGTGGTATGGTACACACAGGAGGTTAGTACCCCAACACAAAGTAATGGGTCAGAAAGAACTGTATGGTAGAAAATTATCTAAACTGGGATTGGAAAGATACATAGAGTAAGCTAAGCCAAAGAAAAGTTGGAGTTAGGTACAATATTTCATATTTTTAAAAAATAATAATAAAAAGCTTCTGTGTGATTCTTTTGGTATGGGAGATAGCACTAAATCTTTGTTACAGAAGATTCGTTGCTTACTGGAATGAATATAAAGTTTGAGGTTTCAAGTGTAAATTCAGCTATCTTGGGTTTAAGAGACTTATATCTACAAAGTTTTTAAAACCTTTTCTTATCTAGGAAAAATTACAATACTACTGTGTGTGTGTGTGTGTGTGTGTGTGTATACATATAGCTTATTCTCAGAGAAATGCTAATGTACATACATAGTTTGTGAAGCAAAATAGGCTGACTTTCTTGTGTGTTATTAAAAGTAGATTCATTTTTTTATCATTTGCTATGTAAACATTTTTAAAAAAGTTATAAAACCTCAAGGTCATTAGCATCAACTTAGGTATATCATTATGGTCCAGTTAAAGTAGATAAGGACCTCAAAGTTAATATTACTAAAGTTGTTGACAGGATAGAAGTTAGGACCAAAAAAAGAGAGCTGACATTTCTGGCTAGAAATCCAAAATGAATATGCCCCAGCCCTGATGTAATATGAACAGCAATGGTACAAAATCATAAGCAAATACCTATTTTTGTTAACACATTTGTGGCTTGGTGCTTTCTTCTTTGCATATCTTATTAATCATAAATTCTCTACAGATTGAAACTGATTATAGCTGTACCAGGTTTGACAAAGTATGAGATATATCAATATTCTTTTCTCTTTCTCCTTCTAATGTGGAATATTCAAGAAGCTCATCAACTGAAACTGTTTTTACAAAAGAGGCAGAAAAATGTATTAATAATTTTCTATATAAACATAAATAGCCATTAACTATTTGAACTCTCCAAAGAGAACAGGAATCTTGACTATGACTCAGAGAGTGAGTGGTATGATTTAATCTTGTGTTGTTTATCAATAAACCTAGAAAAAGAATGACCTTCAACAAAACAGCTCTTTATTACTGAAAAAAAATTTATACTGCCAACATCTACCAGAGTTGAAAAAAAAAATAAAGTGTTTACAAATACTCAAACAAAAGAAAATACCAATACCTAATGGCATACTTAATACTCTTTCTTTATTTGCTAGCACAAATGTTCCAGGTGTGTTTGGGGCATGGGTTCAGTTTGATACTAAGCACTGCTTACTAATGACATTAAGAAACATCTGGAGGCTATGTAGGAGGGACACAACAAGAGTCTTTATTTTTGTAGGAAAAATGGGCAAGCTTTTCAGGAAAGCACTCATTTTAAGCAAAGACAAAGTCTGGCAGCCAACGAGAGAAGCAAAATTGAGGACAAAACATTATTCTTCACTCAAATTTGTTTTATAGACCAGCCCCCCGAACTGGACTTCCCTAAAGAGGGAAGGCTGTGAGCAATACAACCTGAAAGATCTGTGTCTACTTAAATGCTGAGAAATGAGGCAGCCAACTTGCTGCCAGAGCACTGGGACTCCAGAGTCAAATGCAGCATTACAGGAGAAAGGTGCTATCAGAGTAATTATCCAGAGACTTCACAGAACTACCGTGGAATTATAAAATCATGGTGTACTTCAGAATCAACACCAGAAACCTCCAGCTAAGGTGGCAGTGGGGAGGGGGCTCCCACAACCCAGCAGGCATTGAAGGCTCCCGAAGCAGGTTCCAAATCAGGTAAAGAAGAAGCTGACCATGGTGTCACATGACCATGGTGCCATAGTGAGAAGACCTCTTTATGAGCACACAAGAGATACAACCTGGTGACTTCCAGAAATAATGGGGAGACTCCTCAGGGAGTGGAAGCCTCACTGAAGTAGATATTGATGATGAATATTATTTACTGAGCAATGACTATGTATCAGACACTATTAATTGCTTCTCTTATATTTGTTAAATCCCTGCCACAATCCTATAAGGTAGGTTCTATAAGTACCATCATCGTACATGTGGATATACTTAGACTCAGTAGCTATAACACCACTTTTATTTTTATGGCCTGAGAAAACACAGATGAGGTAAATTTCAACCTGTAAGGATTTAGAAGGTTATGCCTTCAACACATTGGAGTATTTCATAAGTCTGTTAACTGAGCATTTCCCTAGAATATGTCTATGTGAAAGTAGATAAATAAATTCAACTGTCCAGCACTGGAGATGGGCTTTTATTTCAGTGGCTTAGGATACATATTGTCTAGGAGAGGCCTAAACACTTTCACAGCTTTCCTCCACCTCCTGCTTACTTCCTGATCCATAGTATTGAACAACTTCCATTTCCCTACCAATCACATTATTCCTTATTGATGTTAGAACCTCACCCAATACAGTATTCTGTTTGGCTGAGTCTGAACCCGCATCTAGAATTACAAAAAGAACAAAATTATACAAAGAATAAAAATAATTCAAATGCTCAAAGTAAGAAAATAATTAAATTTCAACAACTGTGACATCAATTTCCTGAAACATTGGATTGCCAATGACCAACTAAAAATGCCACTTGGAGAATTTGTAAGTAGTAAGTATGAAATGACTGTACTATTTTATGTTTTATGTAGATTTTTTTTTTTTTTTTGAGGCAGAGTCCCACTCTGTCACCCTGGCTAGAGTGCCATGGCATCAGCCTAGCTCACAGCAACCTCAAACTCCTGCGCTCAAGCAATCCTCCTTTCTCAGCCTCCCAAGTAGCTGGGACTACAGGCATGCGCCACCATGCCTGGCTAATTTTTTCTATATATTTTTAGTTGTCCAGCTAATTTCTTTTTATTTTTTAGTAGAGACGGGGTCTTGCTCTTGCTCAGGCTGGTTTCGAACTCCTGAGCTCAAACGATCTGCCCGCCTCGGCCTCCCAGAGTGCTAGGATTACAGGCATGAGTCACCGTGCCCAGCCTATGTATATTTTTAATATCTTTATTTTTGTGTAGCATTTTACAAGTATTTCTGTATCAATTATCTTGCAGGATTCTTACAACATTTGCAGGAGATTAAGCAGGTGCTTGTAAGAGAGGCAGTATAAGACAGCCACAATGTTTGGGTTGAAAACCTGATTTTGCCACATATTGTCTCTACAACCTTAACCAAATAAATTAATCCCCTTAGGATTCAGTTTCTTCATCTATAAAACAAGATGACAATTATAGTACCTAGTGTTTGGGAGATAAATAGATGAGATACTATATATGAAGTAGCTGGCACAATGCTTGGCACATAATAAACACCTTCATGGCAGACACAATTCTAAGTGCTTTACATATATTAATTAATTAATGTAATCCTCAGAAGACACTACAAAGTAGATACTATTATTCATGTTCCACAGATCAGAGAACCAAAGCACAGTGAGGTTCATATTATCTGAGTGTTAAATCATTTATTCTTTTTTCTTTTTATTGGAACATTCCCTTGTTTACAGATGAAGAAACGAAGTTTATAAAAATGACCTGCCCACATCATTTCATTAGAAAATCGTAGAACTGGAACTTATATCCACCTTCTTTCCCCTATCCATGTGATGAAGGAGGTTATAGAATTGCATGAACATTTTATTTCACAGAGTATATGAAAACTCTGTACTTTTGGACTACCCATTTATTAAAATCTTAATATAAATATCGCTTGCATGAAATAGAGTTTTTAAAATAAAATGAAAGCCTTTCAGAAAATGACTATTAAAAATCAGGCTGAGTAATATGAAGCCTTTCCATATACCCTTGAAGAAGCCTTTGAAAATCCAGAGTTTGTGGAATAACCAGATTGTTCAGTTGTTTATCAGTAGTTCTTAACATGAATTTATGTTCTAGGCAATTGGACAACTTTGTTTTTTCCTTTCAAGCTCCTAACCCACTTGGTATGGATGGAAATAAAACAGTCAATGGATGAATGAATAGGCATCAGTGAAACAATTGTTCTGTGTTCACCCCACACAAATCACTGCAGGATGCCAGCACAGAAATGCAACAGAAACAAAAATACCGGCATCGATCTTGTACCAACCCACTGCTGACAGGAAATCCACATTAATTCTGCAAATATGGTAAGAATATGCAGTTACTAAACAGAATATGCCACTAAGTTCACCACAGGATCAAGTGATAAAAGTTCTCCCAGTTTCTGTAGAGTTGCTCTAATCTTTTCTGCTTTTCTTTTTCTTTTCTTTTTTTTTTTTTTTTTTTTTCGTTTTTGCCTTAACTCTTCTTTGTTAAAAAATCATTTTAAATCATTTAGGAACTACATTTTCTTATCATAAGAGTTTGCGTGGAGAGTTCAGACTTGAGTTTGGGCCTTGGTCAGGCCACAGTTGCTGTGATTGCCTACTTGCCATTCCCACTGGATGTGGAAGAAAGAACCAGAACCGATACCCCAGTTAATTCCCAGGTCCAGACAACCCCCACTGTGTAGTATCAACCCTAGCTCCTCAGAGCAATAAAGGCTGATTACCCTATTAGTTTGTTAGCTTCTTTCTTTGCTTGCTGGTTCATTAACATAACAAACCTGAAGAAACTAAATGTTAATTATAGCTTTACATTTGGGGGATAAATTCTTTACTGTCTCCTGATAGAAGTGTTTCTGTCTGGGAACCAGAAACTCTGCGGACCACAGGCTTAAATCATGGGATGGGATTTCAATCCAAACGGGCCCCTGAGAGTTATGGTGAAAGGAACCTATTCTACTTCCATCCCTTGGATCCAGTAACCAGCTACTGGAGACAAAGCACCATACACAGGTCATTGTTTCAGCTATGTACTGTATTTGGAGGTCAGCTCCCCAAAGCCACAGGGTGTTGTTAGCCTTGACCTTGTACTGTACGCTAAGTCTTTAACAAGCACTCCACCCCCATGGTTTCAGACCAATTCTGGGTGATGGGATACATAATAGTTAGTACATCCTTCTTCTTATTTGCCACCCAGAGGGTTTCTTGATCTAAAGCAATGTTGTCATCAGATGAGGTATTCTGTATGCCATCTGAAGATGGCACTACAAAGGCACTGGGGGTAGTGAAGGCAAACTCACATTCAGAAGAGGTACAGCTCTGGAAAGGAAAAACTTCTGTCATCTCCAAGAAACTTGGAAGCATGGCAAATGTATGCATTGTCCACACTCCCTTGGGACATTAACTCCCTCCTGCTTCTGATTGGGCACTAAGCTGTACATGTACATGTGCAGGGTCTTCGAACTTCCACATGAACAGGAAAGTCCCGGTGCAGGAGATGAGAGGTTCTCAGGATGAGCATGAGGTGAAGCCCTGCCAGGTTGAATCTGAATGTGTCAGTGAGAGCCCACAAGACATTGGTTGCCTTTGCAGCAGGTGGAATTAGACAGGGCAAGGTGAAGATGATCCCTGGTGGCACATAATATAGGACTTTTAAACAGTGCCTTAATTTTTAAAATTATGATTATCTATTATACAGTTATAAGACTCATGAAGAAAGTCATCTAAGAGTAAGAGCAAACATTCACATGACACTTTCTATCTGCCAGACACCCATCTAAGGGCTTCACATATATTAAGTTATTTAATCTTCCCCACCAACCAGCGAAAGAAAATAATAATGTAGAAGGGGAAACTGAGCATAATGTGAGTAAGTGAAAGAGCCAGAACTTAAACACAGATTTTCATACTGCTTAAAAGGTAAATGGTTCTGCAATAAACATAAATAAGAAAAGGATCAATATTCAGGCAACTCAAAACCAGGACAATTTAGAGGTGGGGATGGTCTTAGGGATGAAGAGGGATGTGGGAGATTTTATCCTAGGCTTCACAGAGCTGAATCACCTGGATATGACCATAGCCTATGGCCTGTGTTACTGTAGCCTTTGAATTACTGTGTTGGAACCTGTCCAAGTGCAAGGTAAATGCCTCTCAAGTAAGATGAAAGTATCAAAAACTACAGCTTACATGGCGTAACGCAGATGTTCTTAAATATTTTGTTCCATGGATCCCTTTATCATTCCGGCAACAGAATAATATTTTAAAATACATAAAATGCAACTGATTACAAAGGAAAACAAATAAATTAATAAAATTATCATAAACAAATTTATGATATAACATATGCATCTTCTATATCATGTGCAAAGTAATAAGATCTTGATAGAATACCACATTTTCAAAAATATCTTTGAGATATATAAAACAATCAATACTAAATACTTATGGTGTTCTTATAGCTTTACTAAAGTATAACTGATATATAAAAATTGGAATTATTTAATGTACATATCTTGATGAGTTTGGATATAAGTGTACACCCATGATATCACCAACACAGCCAGGGTATAACCATATCCAAAAATGTCCTTGTATTCTTTTGTCTGTAAGACTTTTGTTATTTTTTATTAGAACACAACTTGAGATATACACTCTTAATATATTTTAAAGCACACAATTCCATATTGCTAACAATAAGCACTATGTTATATAGCAGATCTAGAACTTATTCATCTTGCATAACAGAAACTTTATACCCATTGAAAAACAATTTACTATTTTCCCCTCCCCTATCCCCTGGAAAACTGCTTAATGAGTAAAATGGTGGTTTGACTATTTTAAATAAAATGGTACAGTGGTTTGACTATTTTAGATAACTCATATAAGTGAAATCACGCAGCATTTATCTTTCTGTGACTGGTTTATTTTACTTAACATAATGTCCTCAAGGTTCAACCATTTTGTTGCAAATGGAAATTTCCTTCATTTTTAAGGCTGAGTAATATTCCATTGGATGTATATACATTTTCTTTATTCAAGATGTAATTTTTTCCCTTCAAATTACATTTCCCCAAATCCTTTGAGACACACTCTGCAGATTCATGTAACCCTTGGAGAGGGATAAGAAGATGCAAATATCCAGTGGAGGGTGAAGGTGCTCAGGAAATTTCACCACAAAACATGACTCCTTGGTATAAAGAGTATTTTGAATTCAAGGCCCTTAGAGATCAACAGGTCTTGGAAGGGGCTTTGCCTCTTTCTTCATGAAAAAACCAGACTGATCCAAAAGAACAGTTGACTTCCCTTTCCCTCCCTGTTATATCAATATATTATAGGAAAGAAGATCAAGAATTCAATCAGACCTGGCCCAAAAAATTTTAAAGATAACAGCTGTCTCTGAGGTTAATTTAATTTCCAAAGAGAATCATTTATAAGTCAGTCTGTTCCCCCTCATTCATTCATTCTCCCAAGTATCTATTCATCCTCCCTACTAACCATTGATTGGCATTAAATAGAATTATCTCCATTCCTCATCTTCCCCTCTCCTCTAAAATGAGGGTATATAAATTTCTGTACCCCATTGGGATATTTGGTAATTGCTCTGTGATTTCTCCATTTGCACAGTAATTAACCTCTTTCTCTTATGAATCTGCCTTAGTGTGGGTTGATCTTTCAGTGAACCTTCTGGAATGAAAGGGAAGTTTCCCCTCACTCCCACAGGGATAAGGTGAGGGGTTCCAGCTCTTAAAATTCATCTCATCGTCTCTATGTTGCTTCACTGACCTGCTAAATATTTAGCTGGATAAACAGTAGTAAACAATGATTCCTGTGCTCATGTAATTCCAGTTGTGTATGCACATGTATGTGTGTGTGTGTGTCTGTCTGTCTGTCTGTCTCTATTGGGGTGGAGGCTAAACAGATATTGAAATGGATTACATGAATTCCAATAAATGCCAATGTCAACATTATTGTGATAAGTGTTATGTGGTATTTTGATATTTAGCAATTTCCTATGACAAATTATGCCACTAAAGAGCATCTCCTTGTTACTATATGTATTAGTATATAAATAATGCAGGTATTCAAGTCCTCCCTAAATTAAGTTAGTAGAAAAATTGATAAAGGGTTTTCTCTAATAAATTTTCATTTCTTCTTTCCTTTTAATTCTTCAGGCAATCTATCTATAGTACAATAAGAGTAGTTAAAAATAAAAACATGAAAATACATTCCCAAGAACTAGGAAGGGCAGGAGCCTTCAGAGAATGAGATGTTAACGTTAAATTAGTGTATTTCATACATTTCTAATTTCCAAAACAGACATATTCATATTCACTCATAAATACAGAAACAGGATCCAAAAACAAATGTGAAATACTTTTGTATTAGCTGCCATTGGAGGAATAGCAAGCCTTGCTCTTTCAGTGTGAGTAATTGAGAGAGGTGTTGACATAGAATATAGAGTGGGAATCAGAAATCTTGGTTCTGAATGTTAAGCAGTTCATCTAAACAGTCAGTGAATCTACAGAGCTTGCACAAAGCACTGATTTTATATTTGGTTTGTGAAGCCTTCATGTTGTTAGAAATTAATAATGATTATAATAACTAGAAGGTAATGAATTAATTATTTTAATGACTAGTGTAAAATTAAGCTATAAAACAACTTTAATAAATCAAAGAGAAATGAGCAAAATCTAGAAGGGTATTATGGAATTGTGTTTTCATCAAGTTGTCAGAAGACCACAGTTTACCAATAAGAGATTATCACAGGACTATTATCCAAGGTCATTTGTAGTCAGAGGAGGTTGTAGAAAGTTTCTGTGGCATACAACCCTCTAATAACTGCAATATAGTCCCCCTAGTAGAAACTTGTGTTAAAGAATATTGACTGGCAAAAAACTAGGCCATTTCAACAAGATCCAAAGCTAGATAGTTAAGTGGGTCACAGTATTTAAAACTAGCAAAGAATTGCCAAATTTATTCATCTTATTGAAATTCTGTGGCAAGTCCTGGGACTACAGCTTTGAACAAAACAGACATCATCCCAGAACTCTTGGAACTATAGGATTGGGTAAGAAATCACTGTAAATTGTGATATGTGTTATGATGGGGAAAGTCCAATTAGCTATGAGACAAAGACACTGAACCTATTGTAGGGTGTCAAGAAAGATGTTAAGGTTGCATAAACATTGGTAAAAACATGGGAGGAGGAATACAGAAGGAATGTTCCAGGGAGAGGGAATCTACTTGTGAGGAAATTTGATATTATGGAGGGCACTGTGCTTTTAAGAAATGGAAAGAAGTCAGGAGTGGTTGGATAGTAGAATGAGGGGAGAGGAAAGAAAGCAAGGTGAGGTTAGAAAGGTACACAGGGGCCACGCCATGCCACTGTTATGGGTTGAAATGCCCCCTATCCCAAAAGACAATTGAAAGTTCTAATCCCCAATCCCGGTGAATGTGACCTTATATGGAAATACAGTCTTGTAGATGTAATCCACTTAAACCAAGATCATACTGAATTAGAGTAGCTCCTAATGCTATATGACTGGATTCCTTATAAGAATTGGGTACCTTATGTGAAGACACAGAAACACACAAAACAGAAGATGGCCATGTGAAGATGGAGGCAGAGGTTGTAGTTATGCTTCCACAAGCCAAGGAACACCTGGAGCTACAAGCAGCTAGAAGGAAGCAAGAATCCTCCCCTAGGAGCTTGGGAGGAAGTATGGCCCATCTGACACCTTGGTTACGGATTTTTAGACTCCAGAGCTGTGAGAGAATGCATTTCTTTTGTTTTAAGCTATCTAAGTTGTAGTAATTTACTATGATAGCCCTAGAAAACTAATTCCTTAAGAGTTTTGACACAGGCCAGAGAAATTCTACCAGTGAGATATGATTAGGGAAGCAATATTATCAGATTTGTAGTTTAAAAAGATGATTCTGACTACACTGGAAAATACAGACTATAAAAGGAGCAAGATTAGTTGAAGAGAAACTGGAGACTGTAGCAGTAAAACTGGCAGTTGTGTAGCCCAAGAGTCAGACCCAATTATATCCCATGAAAGTTACTTGAGCAAAAACACGATGGCTTCCACTGCTTGACAGCAATACTACAGCTCAAATGAAGACACTTCAAACTGGAAACAAAATGCTCTATGACTTCTCCTGAAGAATTCAACCTGCCTGCCACTGTGCTAACCCAAAGATTGACTGTGTGCATGCTATGTCTTCATTCTACTCCTTTTGGGGAAAAAAACCTCTCCTGTCACATAACTTAACAATAAAAGAAAGTTGTGAAAACAAATTCTAGTTTCTACTTTGGTGTGACAGTATTCATAATGTAAAACTTTCTAAACATACGAAGGAAATTTCAAACACCCACCATGCTTAGTAAATGGAATTATCAAACCATTAGGTCTTTAACCAGAAAATTGGGATTCAGATTTAATTTCTCCATTCTCTTATCTCCCTATCCAATTTTTTAATTAAGTTGATTTTACAGGTTTAATGTCTCAAAATAGATTTTTTTTCTCCTTTGTCCCCTATTCAGTATAACTGGATATTATTCCTACTTCCATAACTTCTGAGACTGGTACTCTTGTCTTGCCAACTTGAAAGTCTTTGAACTACCTAACATATTTTAACTAATATCCTCTTCTGCATAAACAAATCAGAGAGAATTCTATTGTGTGCAACCAAGTTCAGACTTCCACATTAAGAGGAAAAACTGGAAAAAGATCGGGATTGCTGAAAAGGGATAGCTAAGCAGTAAGTTGTCACAACAGATCATCTTTATAAACAAAGAGAATTTGTACTTGCCTGAATTATATGTAATAAACCCAGGAAAGTGGAATATCCTGAAAACGTTTTAATTAAACCACAACTAAAATATTTGTTCATTTTCTTATCCAAATTGGCCTTTGGTGATGTTTGCCACCAAACAAATGTAAGAAATACGTAGTATTTTGTGTGACTCTTGGCTACGCTACAATTTTATATGCAAACCCAATTCTAACAAAGTCAACTCCACACACAGAAACCTTGGGTGATTTTGTTTTTGTGGTAATCAAGAAAAGTGGCTAAGTGTCCTACCTCACTCAACATGGTAGAGAAAATGGACAACATCTATGCAATGATCACTATAAACAACTAATTCGTATGAATGGATCACAGACAGAGGCCCTTCATGATCTGGTTCTTGCCTACTTATCTGAAGTCATGCTCCTTGTCCTCAACTAGTCTTTTGATAATCTAGCCTACTCTCAGCTTCCCTGATAGCCCGAGCCATTTCCTACCTCAGAATTTTCACATATCTCCACCACCTATCGGGAACATTCTTGCCTCTATTCTCCTAGTGGATACTTCAGATTTTTGCTTAAATGTTTCTTCCTCAGAAAAATCTTCAGAATTTGTAATTTTCCCCCAATATACTCATACAGAACAATGTATATTTTCCTTCATAGTACTTAACCTTACAGGTTTTTGAGGTTTAAAGGAGATAGTCCTAGAAGGTTCCTACTACACTATAGGCATTCAAAAATTTTTAACAATTGTTAAAATCATCATAATGAAAAGTGATCTCGCCTTTGCTGTTGGTTCCACCTCTCCTAAGGAGAAACAGTCCAGCTGGCATGCATGCATAATTCAATATGCCAACTTCTTTATTCTCTGATGTCTCCACTACCTCCAGCAAGTTTTGAGGCTCAGCAAATGGGGTAAGAGAGATGCAGTGTTAAAAGGATTTGGGGGTTGAAAGACTGTTTTTATTCAGACAAAAAGTCAAATGTATCTAAGATTAGCCAGTCTAATTCACCATGGGGTTTCTATGAAATTCTTTGATAATAGCAATTTGGAAACATAGTCTAGTCTTTTATAAATGGGGCCCAGCACTTACCAAGAATTTAGAAGAGTCTGATGTCTAATGATATTTGCTGAATTTATCAGAGTAAGGAAGGGCTTCACTTAATAAAAGTGGAATGTTAAAAATAAACTTTCAAATTTGGTAAATTCTTTCCCAGAATACATATGTCTTAACATTGCCTTAAAGAGAAAGCTCCACTGCCAATTATTTTTTTCCACTGCCAATTATTTAACATAAGACATACTCTTTTTTAATGGCATATTCACATTGTTTCAAAAATATTAAAAAAAAAAAAAGATGAATACCCATTCCACTTTGCTGTGTGTTGTTTTGTAACTTCAAACGGTAAAATGTTAATGCCATGCAAACATTATTCACAATTAATGAAAGAATGGAAAGCTTTCTGAGACCTATTTGGCAGTTTTTCAAATGTGTCTCTGAAAGTTTCTCTTCTCTAAGTCACAAAATGATGTAAGGAGACTTGGTTGATGGTGGAGCTCCATCATGAGGGAAAGCTCAAAAGAAAACAAAAAAAAATGTTTTTTCTGACTGTTCACATTTCCAATCAGTCTCATAAAAGAAATATTTCTCATCAGCCTATCAACAGACAGATTCTGAATCTAAGGCATAAAGAAATGTGGAAAGGAAAACATATTCCAGAATACCCACTTAGAGGCTCAGTCAGCCATCACACGTGTTGACCATACACTGAGAAAAAGATAAAAGAATATGTAGTACTTTGAAGATTATAAATCATAATCACTATTGTCAAGCGCTATTGAAGATAAGGATAATTTTTGAAGAAACTATGTAGCAGCGTCAACCATCAAAACACTAGAAACTCTTCCTGCTCACAACCCTCAGGAAATGTGCCCTTATTTATACAGTAAAGACAAAAGAAAGCCTCCAAGTGTCCCCTGGCCCCATCTCACCCCACCACCATTTCCCCTGCTGACCCTACAGGATTAAGAGAGACCACAACAATGCCCTAACTTCCTGGACCTGAAGATATATATTTTCTTGAAGCATTTAGCATTGAAGGGATGAAGTTGCTAACTCTGACCTCATTGCTGGAGTACCCAGGCAACCACTGTTTTCTCCAAACTGTCCTTATACAGCTCTGCTCCTGAGATTCAGGGCTGACGAAAATTAAATTTGTTTGGTTTGGTAGAATTATCTCTGAGTCTAATGACATACAAATTCTGGAAGACTTAGGCAATTGTATGAAAAGACTCAGTTCTACAAGAAAAAGAGTCACAGCAGTCGTTTAGCATGATACATACAGGAGTTCCCAAATCTTTGTTGACACGAACCCTTTGGTGAAAGAATTTTTTTTCAAGTTTTGTTTTTAATTGACAGATAATTGTATATTTTTATGGGGTACAATATGATGTTTTGATACATGAATACATTGTGGAGTAAATCAAATCAGGCTAATTAACATGTCCATCATCTAAAATACTCATCATTTCTTTGTGGCAAGAACATTTAAAATTGACTTGTTTGGTTTTTAATTGCAAAAATGCTTTTTATTTTTAATTATTTTTTATTGTGGTAAAATATATAGAACATAAAGTTTGCCATTTTAACCATTTTAATACAATTTAGTGATATAACATTCACAATGCTGTATAACTATCACCACTATTTATTTTCAAAACATTTCCATTATTCTAGTACTCTCAACCAATTAAGCAATAATTCCCCATTTCCCCTCCCCACCAGCCCCCAAGAACTCCTAATCTACTTTTTGCCTCTATAAATTTTCCTGTTCTACATATTTCATATAAGTGGGATCATAAAATATTTGTTATTTTTTACTTAGAATAATATTTTCAAGGTTTATCTGTGTTGTAGTACATATCAGAATTTCATTCCTTCTTATGTCTGAATAGTATTGCATTGTATGTGTATATATCATGTTTTGTTTATTATTTCATCTGTTTATGGATGCTTGAGTTGTTTCCACATGTTGGTTATTGTGAACAATGCAGCAATGAACACATACAAGTATCTGTTGGAGTCCCTGTTTTCAATTGTTTGGCTCTATATACCTAGGAGTAGAATGGATAGGTCATATGGTAATTCTATGTTTAACTTTTTGTGGAATTTCCAAACTGTTTTCCAGAATGGCTGCACTATTTAATATTTTGTTTGTTTTCCTCCGAAACTGATTATGTAAAACACATAAAGGTAGAGCAACTCTAGAGGAAGCTTCTTGAGTTAGGCCCTGAGGAAACACCTGGAAAGCTCTGGCTTCTCCAAACACCTTTAAAAAGCCCCCCAATCCCTCTGCCAACAGATGACAGAAGGGAACCAGAGAATCTGTGCAAATTCCCCCCAAGTCATACAGTTAGTGAATGTTCAATGAGGATCTCAAATACAGATTGCTGAATACAGGTTAGATTACATTCCCTGATGGTTGCATCTGGCTAAATTGGGCAGTTTACCTTTAACATTCTACTTTTTTGCCATTCCAAACAAAAGTAGCTAAAGATGTTAAAGTGAATATTGACTTCCAAAATTTTCCTTAGATGTGTCATAGGGTAAAGATAAGAGAATGTGATGAAGAGGGTTTATGCAATCACCTACATCTGTGGGTTGTACTTACAAAAAACTTAATTATTCAGATATAAATAGCAATTTCATCTTTTTCCTTTATACTGTCAGAAAAAGTATCAACATTATTGAAGCAAACTGAAAATTTGCACAATAGCACTAAAGGAGATGAAAGGGTAGCTTCAGGGAAAGCTTTCATTCAGAGTGCTTACCTTTTTGACCACCAGAGACTCCACAATGGGGAGAAACCCTATGAATGTAATGAATGTAAAAAATAATTAAAAATAAAAAAGAAAAGAAAGGGTAGCTTCACACTCACAAATTAAAGCCAACCTCCTTCTCCATATCGTCACTCACATTGTTCAACATATAAGTTTATGAGGCAGAACAGTGTGGCCTCTGCAGTTTCTGACATTGGACCTGAGACAGAAAGAGGTCCCCTACTGATCCACAGCCTCCCAACATGCAGACAACATACTGGGTTATTTGATTCATTGCATCTGCAGCATCTACAAAAGTGGGAACCCTAAAATAATATGCATTGTGTTTACCACTCATTTCACAAATTTTCCAGGCTTTATGATATATTCAATCAAGGAGGCTAATTGAGATTACAAGCAGCACCTTAAATGTCAGGACTTAGCAAAACAAAGGTTGTCTCTCATACACAGCAGGATAATGGGGTACTGTCTGATCCATGTAGTTATTTAGTGATCCAAGCTTCTTTTAATTCATGGCTCTGCCATTCCATTTTTTACTGGATCTTTGCATTTGTCCAACCGGTGAGAGACGAGAGAGTATAGAGGACAGTGTATTCGTTTGCTAAGGTTGCCATAAAAATGTACCATAAACTGTGGTGGCTAAAAAGGATAGAAAATGTATTCTCTCACAGTTCTGGGCACTGGAAATTAAAATCGAAGTATTGGTACAGCCATGCTCCTGCCTAACCCTCTAGGGGAGAATTCCTCCTTGACTATTCCAGCTCCGGGTAGCCCCAGGCATTGCTTATCTTGCAGCTGCAGCACTTCAATATCTGTCTCCCTTGTCACATGGTCTTCTTTTCTTATAAAGACACCAGTAAAATTGGATTAGGGACCCAGACATATTTCAACCCATAGCAATGGAAAATTTTCTATGGGCCAAGGCCGGAAGTTGTATATTTTATCCCCACAGCCATTTCATTGGCTCAACTCAGTGATATGATCTCTTCCCTCTGGCAAGGAGTCTGAGGAGTATGGTTTAGCTATAGGTTTTGGTGACTACATGACATTGTGCCAAAAATAGTAACTGTGCATCTCAGTTATTTAATCCTCAACTTTTCATTGGAGATATATATTAAAAATATGATTATTACTTAACTTTAAATTTCATCAAATACCTATATATTTAAAAATAACTGTGCTACATTTTCATCTATGAAAAAGAAAATATTCTATATGTTTAATTAAAATAGGATCAGAGTAAAATGTTAGAAAAGATGGTTAAGAAAGAATATGAGGTAGAAAAGGAAACGTGGCATGACTTCCAGGTTCATATGCTTCTTTGACTATTCAACTTGGGTTAGAGAAAAAAGATTCATGGTCATTTATTTTTGTTGTTGTTATTGTTGCTTCAAATTTTGAATATTTTTAACCTATCATTTTATTATGGTATTAAAATCAAAGAGGTGACTTCTGAATTTTTGGATGGACCTCTAAGAAACTGGCTTCAAAGCCTTTATCATCACATCAGCATGTAGGTAGGTGAAATAATATGAAAATTTGATGTATATTGGGCACTATCTGTAGTTGAGTCTGACTCAAAATCTTATTAGAAATGTTAAATCAGTTAACTAAGTATAGCTGACCATTGGCTTTCTTTTGAATATTCCATACTCAGAGAAACAAATTTTGATAGAATAAAAATCTGTCTAGCTATAGGAAATGAATTATGAACAGTGTAAGTCAATTATAGCAAACCCATTGACCTTAGCCAATCATTGGCCAAGGTGTGTAACATGACTCAGTTCTAGAAAATGAAATACAAGGAAAACTCCCCCAAAAGGAGCCTCTGGGAAATATTTTTCTTTGATGATCAGAGAAGCATTTAGAGAAAGGTCTTTTTCTTTTCCAACCCTACATCTCTTTTAGAGTGCTGTCACATCAAGACTCTGCTTGTAGCTGCAGCCCCCATGTTGCAGCTAAAAGAGGAGTCACGCCAATATGCTAAGAATGGTCAAGTGGCAAAACTGAATTACATTCTGAGTCACCAAAACAACCCTGGTCCTGCCTACCTCCAGACTTCTTGTTAAGTAAAAAATAAGCATCCGTGTGATTTCAGATGATCTGCATCCTGGCTGATATAGTACGCATATGTGTAGGGTGTCAACACCTATCTATCTTCCATAGTCTCTGTTGGATAAATTCAAGAGGCCTACAATCATCAGGCTCATCTCCTCCCCTTAAGTAGTCATTCCTGTGAGAGAAAGGCTGATGAAAGAAATAATATTTGGCTCAACCACACTTATAGACAAGGATGGGAAGATTGCTGAATTCGTGGTAACCCATATAACAGAGGGGATTCCTGATTACTCATTTTGTTTCCAAGTCCCAATCTTTCTCTACCAGATAAAATGTGGGTTGAGTTTTCCACACTACAGCCCTGAGCTCTGTCCTAGATTTGGGGTTGGCTCTGTCTTAACCTTAGACTGCTGAGGTTCTGATACTTAGTTCTTCCCAGAGCCTCCCTTTGGGTATGGATCATGTTACTTCAACCCACAGCTAGAGTCTGCTCTTTATAAAATGATGATCTCAAGTCTTAGACTCCATCATTTAATATACCTGTTCCTGCAGTTGTCCTGTCGCCTTGCTCTCTGGAGTATATCCCCAGTATATTTCTGCCAGAATCATATCGGAGTTTGCCACACTTTCTGTAGAGTCTCTGCCCTTGGTCCTTGTGTCTCCAGCCCTCTTGTGCATCCTGCATGGGTCCTCTTTCCTGCAGGTCCGTGCTGCTGCTGAAGCACCTGGATGCCTCCTTCCCAAAATGGCATCAGCTGGAGACAGCAATAAGAAGTCGTATGAAGAGCCCAGGACCAAGAGTCAGACAACCTGAAATACAGCTGTGGCTCCACACCACCCTGTCCGTGTGACCACAGGAAAATCACTTAACCTCTCTGAGCCCCAGCTTTTTCATCTGTAAAATGAAGGGGTTGAACTAAATGAACTCTAAGATCTGTCCCTGCTTTAATACTTCAAAATGAAAAGCAAAGCTTTAAACTGGTTTGACCACAGTCATTTATTTTCACAGTGTGAGCCTTTAAAAAGTTTGCCTTTTGCTTGAAGTTTCTTCCATTTTCCTGATTTTCTATTCCTTCTGAATAACTCTGATTCTTCTCCCAAAGGTCATTCTCTATTTCTATGATAATATCCTAAAATGTTGTGCTCTATGAAATATCTAGGCTTCTCACCAAAGCAAAATGTAACACTCTCATCCCTTAGAAGAGCCTCTCTTTTATTCTCTTTCTTTCTCTTTGGAAATAAACATAATGAAAAATGTGAATTTTAGTTAAGGGTAAACTTCCCATTCTATCATCAGTCTAAGAGCAACTCAGCAGAAAACCAAAGAAAAATAATTCCAGGGATCAGAACGAATAAAAGTGAATGTCATAATAGATTAATTGCCTCTGAGAAGGTTTTTCTGATTTATCCATCCCACTGTGACTCTCCAATTCTTTGTACACTTATTATCTTCTAATCTGTACCAAACAACAATCTAGCATTTATATTTCCCCTAGCTTTTTCAATATACTTTATATAGAAATATATATATATAAACTGTTTCAAAACCCTTTGTGGAATGAGGCACATAGTGGATCAGAGAATTAAAATTATCCAGCCAATGAGATACTGACTTCAGTGTTCATAATGTAAAAAGTATATACTCCAAAATAAACTAGATCTAAATGTTCTTCCCTATAAAGGTGTTGGGTGGGAAGAAGTAGGTGGAGAGGAGGAGTAATCCTAGCAAATTCTAAGACTTTCCAATGCTAATGAGTCAGCTCTGATACTCAAATTGAAAAGGCCACCCCTGCAGCTGCCTCTGAAAGGCACCCACGGAACTCTCTCCTGAGAATATATGTGGGGGAGAGGAAGGTGGGTGTTCAGTTTCAATAACAGTCAATTCCTACAACCTGAGTTTGTGAAGGGGTCTGAGAAAAGGATGCAGGAAGCATAGGTTTGATTCATTCCACTTCATAGCTCAGTCCTTTAACAAATTTTTCAATAAATATGTATTGAACACAATCTATATAAGGCAATGCATTAGATACTGTGAGGAATGTAACATGCACAGAGACATGGTTCTTGAACTTCTGAGGTAATTTAAGATACCAGATATGCTTAGGAAAAGACACATGGTCACACAGTGTATAATAGCTCATGCCAAGGGTTAAACAAGGGATGCAGGTGTGGATGATTGCATGTTCGTTTGCTGAATCCCTACACTCTCACACCCTCCTCATCTATCTGGGCAGGACCCATACCCACTTCCAGATGCTCAGGAACTAAGCTAAAAGAAGGGAGTAATCTTACTGGAAGGAAACGTGTTTACTTGCAGAGATTCAGGCTAGGACTAGACTAGGGATGACATTCCTCCACCTCCTTCACCTCAAGGTCTTCAAGGGATTTGAAGCACTTCCTCAAATTCTACTGAGGGGAAAATTAGGTGAAACTGAACAGCCAATGGACTAAGTCAGAGGGCTTTATGGTGGGGCAGAGGACTTTAAAATGTTGTCAATTCCAGTCACTCTCCTTCTCAAAACCTTCCAATTGTTTTCCACCTCACAAAGGGTAAAATCCCAAATCCTGCAAGATTGTAACATGATCTGGGCCCCCCTCCCTAGTCTGTCTCATCTCTGGTCACTCTCATCCTAGCTCTCTCAGCTCCTGCCACACTGACCTTAGTGGGAGTTCAACAGGCACGCCAAGCTCCCTCCTGCCTAAGGATCTTTGCATCTGCTGGCCCTCAGCCTGGAGACCCCTTCCCTTAGATGGTGCATTCCCTTGTTACTTTCATTCACATCATTGCTCAAACATCTCCTTATGTGCTAGGTTGTTCCTTAGTACTCTCTAAAACAATAACCCTGCAGTCATTTGCTTCCCTCTTTCCCCTGTGTATTAGTTTCCAGTAGCTGCTGAAACAAATTCCCACAAACTTAGTGGTTTAAAACAACAGAAACGTATTCTCTCACAGTTCTGTAGTCCAGGAATCTAAAATCTGTCTCACTAATCTAAAATCCAGGTTTGGCAGGGGTGCTGTCCCTCCTGAGGCTCCAGAGGAGAATCCATTCCTGCCTCCTCCAGTTTCTAGAAGCTGCCAGGATGGCTTGGTTTGTGGCTACATCACCCCAATCTCTGTTTCTGTCTTCACATTGCCTTTTCCTCTTCTATCTGTAAAATCCCCCTCTGACTCTCTCTTATAAGAACACTTGTGATAATATTTGGGACTGATTACTCTTGTCCTTTAGCTTAATTCCTGAGCATCTGGAAGTGTGTATGTGTCCTGCCCAGACAGATGGGAGAATGAGGCTAGGTGTGGATTATTCAGATAATCCAGAATAATCTTCTCATCTCAAAATCCTTAACTTAATTACATTTGCAAGAACTCTTTTTCCAAATAAGATAACATTTACTGGTTCCAGGGATTAAGATGTGACATCTTTGGGGGTCATTTTTTAACCTACCATACCTTGCTTTATTTTTTTTTAATAATGCATTTCACTGTCTCACATTATATTATATATTTGCTTTTTGTGTATTTCTGTCACTATTCCTGTCATATTCCCAATATAAATAAATAAATATTTGTTCAATGAGTGAACAAGGAGACTCCCTATGGCCAACCAGGTGGAGCAGACATGGTTAAAGAGAGGATTTGAGTGACGGAGCAGATGCTGTTGGTGTTCTTGTCCTTCAGACTTTCCATACGCTCCAGAGACTCTCAACTGCCAGTATCCACATCTCTGTGCCTGAGAGGACTTTTGTCCAGAACCACAGAAGACCATGCTGTCTCAGCATAGAAGACCAGAAATTCCAGGAAAATAGTACCCCCTGAGAGTAGTACTGAACCAAGAATGCTGGAGTTTCATTGTATAAACACCCCAGCTGCCTTTGTCCTCCGATGAAATAATTCTGAGTGCAGGATTAGCCTCATTTCCCAGAGTTTTCCCAGTGGATTTAACCTGCCCCCCCCCCCCCCCGCCATTGTTGCAGCTGGCTTAGTAGCACAGCATTCGTTGACTGCTTCCCATGTATTATATTACTTCCCCTACTTACAGGTGTTCCCTTCACCTCCCAAACAAACTGCTAATACTCTATGTTGTATCTCAGGTCCCGCTTCCGGGTGAACCCAGACCTTAACAAGGGTAAAAGTAAAGAACTCCTTTGTGCCAACCTCTAAACTCCTAGTCAGCACCTGATAATTTAATGGTAACAATTTTCAGCAGTGGACTCTATTTCCCACCTTTAAAGACCCTGAGTGAAATAAGCAACCCGTATAACTATTCAGGATGGTCCTGGTTCTAATTACACTGTGCCACATATTTGACCAGGCCAAGTTCTCCCTATCCTATACCTGCATTAAATTAGGTCTACATTTGAAATATTAATAGCACAAAGGATTAGAATGTCAAATCACACTCATAAGAATCAGAGATATTTCCCACTATCAAGTTATATTCATAATTTTAAAGATACCAGTAATCACAAGCTATAGGCAGGGAGGAAAAAATCTGGGACCATAAATGCACATAAGAACACATGGTAGCTCATATTTAATATATGGTCTCCAAGTGATGCCTACAGGAGCATAACTTACTAAAAAGGGAGCTTGTTTCATCATGACATATTTTCATTTTATATTCTAATTGTTATATATCTTACACGACATTTTCCATGAAGCTACTCCTCATGAATTAATAGATTCCAGGTTTATCATTGTCTATGACAGATCATGTACATCCTTCTAAAAGTATTCTGTAAGTAAGGATTCTTTGGCTAGTATATATCATGTCTATTTGCCAAGAGGTCTGTTATTAGCATGTTTAAAAAAGATTTTTGAGCAGATAATTATTATTCTTTCTTTCCTGGGGCACCACTCAGTAACAGGAGAAAATGGATTACAGACCTAATTCTAGATCTCTCCTTCCTAACAACTAAATTAATATGTCAAAATATTTAATATATAGTATGAAGTGGCCATCAAAATTTAATAGACATATTGATTAACTTTGAATACTTTGAAAGTATTTGCTCTTAATTACTCCTTAATACATAGAGCATATCTTTTGGTAAATGTAAACTATTGTGCCATTATTTTCAATATAATTTTGAAATATATTTCTATAATTAATTAGCAAAACCTAGGCTTTCTTATGCAATCTTTTGAAAAATGTAAATGAATGAAGAGGCTCTAGAAATGACATGTTAATGAGGATAATAAAATTCAAGCCCCCAGTGAAGACATGATGGATAATCCATTATGTGGAGCTTGTTCGAGGTATAAATAATTCAAGAACAAGAGATTATCAGTCTGACAGAAGTCTTCTCTATTTTTTAACCAAAAATTGGCAGTTAAATAGGAAGAACAGCATAAACTTAACTCCTCTTTCTTTGGAGGAACAGAGGAAAGGAGAGGGCCGAGGAAAGGCATTATTTTTTTTATTGTTTGGGATTAGCAAAGTTTTTTTAAACACTCAATGTTAGCATAATTCTTTAAGGTAAGAATTTCCCTTTATTTATTTAAAAGCAGAGCAAAAAACTTAAAAACACAAAAATGAGAATTGAGTCATAAAAATACACAACTCTCTGTGTTGTCCTTTATCATATGTGTTTTGAACCCTAAAGTTCGAGTCCAGAGATTCAAAAATATCTCATTTGCTACCAACTGTATGTATTTTAAGTAAGGCCAGTCCCAGGCTCTTGGGGGTACAATGGGGAAAAATGCATAGAATCCTCTTTTCTCATTTTCCTTCTCATTCCCAGTCTGACTCTAAGCTGCAGCAACTGATTGTTGACAAATTTTCCTCTCTCAATGAGAGAAGTATCTTCCCCAGCAGAAGCACAAAAGAGTAAGTCCAGCTACCTCATCCATGGGAGGAGAACACTTGCCCACTCCAGTGATATCGGCCTTGGCCATGTGACTTTGTTTAGTTTCTCCCTTCACCAGTCAAAACACAAAGCAAAACAAAAGTCCACATGGATATTACTTCATGCAAATACACCTAGAAGGAAATTGGTATCTTCATATGACCACTTTTAAGATAAGTTTGGCTAGGACCACCACACTGTGTTAACTATATAACTAGAGCTCCTTACCCAGAAAGAAGCAGGTCCCAACACAAAGGCCACCAACACCATCCCAGTTAATCCAATGGGCTGACTTAATCTCTAGATCAAGGGCTGAGTGTTCTCAGTGAGACATTACCTTTTCCGGAGAAAAGAGCTCTCTCCAGTTCTTTGTGAGCATCAGCATAAGAAACAAAGGTTCTGAGTGTTAGGCTGTAATGTTAATGAGAAAAAAATCATACCAATTTTCAAAGAGAGAACAAGCCATAAAAAGAATTGCAATAAAAGCAAAGATTATCTCCAGCATTGATAGCAGCCCTACTCTGTGTATTTCCCTCTCCTCTTTTCATCCCCACTGTAGGTTCCCTGGAATTTCTATGCCTCTTAAATATACTTCCAAACCATCTATGTAGGAAGGATTTGAGATGTGTTTATTTTAGAATCGAATTAAGGATTTCATTTCCTCCTACGGTATTTGTAATTTTAAGTTCCCTTTCAAATTATAAACTGAAAACTTCTGTTGACTCTTGTCATCCTGTTCTTTGCAGATAAAAATATAAAATATAAAACAATATACATCAAACACAAAGCGATCCTGAATATTAGGCAATTCTCTATTTTCACAATGAGAAGATTAATAAAAGTTTTTATGCCATGATTGTTATTTTTAGCCTAGCTAAATATTTACTTACTATAATATAAAGTGAGTGGTCAAATGTATACTTACAATGTTTAATGTCAATTTAATTACATATGCATATTTAAATCATATAATATATAGAAAATAGAAAAAGTTATATATTACTATCTCACATTCCTTAAAATAATTTTATCTAAACTCTTCACATACTTATCTAACATAGTGTAATGGCACATGTCATCTTCACTTCTACTGAGTTGTTTCAGATAAGATACTTTGAAATGTTTGTGAAGCTCACTAAATATTTCATCCCAAGCTAAAAGTATCCATTTGTGAAAATTAAGACATTTTATTTTTTTATTTCTGTTGTGGATAATACACTCAAAACGAAAATAAACTAACAAAACACTAAACCTTACCCACCCTATTGTCGTTTAAAGTAGTTTTTGCACTTGTGTTCTATTTACTGTGGCATTCTACCCTGGCAATTGTAAAGTCATAACTGAGGTCATTTTTTCCTCCATTTTCACCAGTTTTGTAAAGTGACTTCTACAAGTGCCTAAACTGGCTGTGATTGAGGTCATTTCAGGCTAATGTGCTTCCCAAACATTAATTTTTTGTTTGGAAAAAAGGAAAGTGAAGGAGCATGTATAATATGAGAAACTTTGTAAAGCCTCCAAATAAGGCAATTAACTCTTTGTTGAAAAGAATTGCATGACAGGGACAAGGCCAAATCCCAAAGAAAATCATTGTTAACATCATTATGAATTTCCTCCTAATAATAAATTATTTGACATATTAGTTCCACACTATAAGAAATTCTGTATCCTACCTTTTTTTACCTAAGCATTTCTTCGCAACATTAAATATTCATAAATATCATTTTAATGACTGTGGGGTATTTCACAATACAGATACACCGTAATTTACTCAACATTTCTCCTCTCAATGGATGTTTAGGTTATTTTCAATGCCTTATTATTATGAGAAGCAGTTCAGTGAACATTATTGTGAATAAATCTTTGTCTGCATTGCTGATTATTTCATTATAATAGATTCCTAGAAGAGAAATATGTACAACTTTGAGGCTTTTGAAACAGATAAATTAATGTATTGCATTCATGACAGTTATACTAATCTTCGACTTTTAGCAGTGGCAAGAGAGAGTCCAATTGTCATATTTTTACCAGTATTGAGCATTTTGCATCTTATTTTATATTAATTTGATAATTGAAAGTATTGTTATTGCTTTATTTTTTTAATTAGGAATTGATGGCCATTTATATTTTCCCTTTGTAATTTGTTCCATGTTCTTTTCCATTTGTTTGTTGATAATGTAGTGTTTTCTTTATCAATCTACATAAGCTTTGTATGTCTCCATATTAACATTTTCTTAATCATATTTGTTCTCATCATTTTTACAATAAGAAATTTTTAGATTTTAACATAGTAAAATATGGTTTGTTCTCGTTTATTAACTTTTTTCATTTCCTTTTCTTTAAAGTGTCATTCACCATGCAAGTTCAGGTAAATATTAACCTATATTTTATTTGATTTTTTCAATGACCTGATTACTTATTTATTTATTTCACATATAATTATTTAAATCGTCCATGATAGATAAACTTTAAGGTAGCACCCATCATCTCTATTTCCAGATGAGGGCACAGCCTTGGCTGACAATTTAGTTGCAGTCTCACAGGGGACACAGCTGAGCCATGCTCAGAATCCCAAACTATAGAGACTGTGAGATAGGAAGAACTTGTTGCTTAGACCTCTAAGTTTGTGGTAATTTGTTACACAACATAGAAAACTATAACAATACAGATTTTGATATCAGCACTAGTGTGCTCATGTAACTAATACCTAAAAATAGGGAAGTATCTTTGGAGCTGAGCATTGGGCAGAGGAGTAATCGGATGTTGAGGAACAGAATCAGATGTTAAGGAACAAGTGATCCAGCAACTGCCCCCTGGAGAAGAAACTGGGGTGCAATACTTCAAGGAAGCAAAAACCACAGGGATCAAAGTGGATAAATCAATATAAATACAAAAAAAAAATAATGTACCCGACCAAAATGGAAAACTATGAAATATCGCTGTGAACATGAAGAAAAGTCATTGATATTTATTGCTATATTATTAAAGAAACATTGCAAACAGCATTACACACATACACACACATATATACGCATGCACACACATGCACACACACAGGGAAAAGAAGAGAAACAGAGAAAATACACAACCAAATAATGATTTTAAAAAAAAAATTGATGAACGTTATCTCTGAATGTTGAAATGTAAAGGTTTGTTTCTTTTAGTTTATTTGAATTTTATTTGTAATTCCTCTATATTGGAAAAGCATTATATGCACAAAAAAGCTATAATTTTTAATTGAATGATGTAATGCATATTAAACACTATGTAAATGGTAAAGTGCTATTCAGATGTGAATTATTAATCTCCATTCTAAGTTTTTCTATCCAGCTGCTTCTGTAATTTCAACATAAATCATATAAGTGGGAAGCAGTTTATGAGGCCTTTAAAATAATACAGAACTGGGGGTCAAATCTTAGCCTCCCCTCTTGGTAGCTGAATGACCTTGGGGAAACTAATTAACCTTTGTATGTCTTAGATATTTTAAAGGAAAAATCGGTATAATGATACCTACATCAAAGGATTATTCTGAACATTAAATAAATAGGCAAGAGTAAGGTGCTTTCCCTAGGTGAAAATAATAATTCATTACAGGTTTGCCACACTTATTTATTACTGATCTATACATTCAACAAAGATCTACTGAGTTCCTACTCAGTGTCAAGGAAGAACCTCTTGCCTTGAGGAGTTCACAAAACTGTGAATAAAATTGTTGAGGCAGTTCTGTAGTATCCCCATGCCTAACACAGTAAATACAGTACAATAACTATTGAATGAATAACTTCAATACTGGTTGTGATAAAGTATATGTGCAATCTTACGAGAACAGATAGGAAGGGCATGCACCTATACCTAGGGAAGTGTAGCGTCTTCACAGTGGAGATGGCACCTGAGCTCAGTCTTAAAGGATGAGTGGATGCTTAACATGCAAGGGATGAGAAGAGCATCATAGGGAAAGAAAAGAACAGACTTAAAACCAGAGCCATAATAAAGTCTTGTCATATTCGGGTAACCGGAAGTAGTTTTCACAGGGCTAGAGGATGCTAAAGACACATCATTATTCAACGATCAGCGTCCCCTTTCTTTACAGCGAACAGATGTGAGATTCTGAAACGCAACTGAAAAATTCAAATGTGATCAAGTTGATTTGGTGGCACACAGTGATCTGCAAAGAGATGCCACTTTACAATTAACTCCATAAATTAAGCAACATAATCTTAGGAAGGATCAGAGATTTTAAAATACATCTCACATATAAAATTAAGGAAAATAATTTGAACTTGGTAGCTGACCAAATATGATTTTCACTGCTTTCATTATCACTGTGTATTATTTCTGTAATTACACCATAAAATAATATTAATATTGATTTATTATACACTAATGCCCATCCATTTGGCTCCTGAGAGAATACACAAAGTAAACACAAAAATTTTTAAATCAATATTTACTTTGCCTTTAAAAAGAAGCAAAACCCAACATAACATTTGACCATCTTGAGTGAGCACTAGAATGTGTCTATTAGCTCTTTGTGTCTAAAATTTCCACTTTGTTATAAAAACAAAGAATACATTAAGTGAAAGAATTTTTGTATGTGAAGTATAACTACCAAAGAAACTAAACCAATAAGCTGAGGGTAAACCACCATCTTAGCTGCCATCACTTAATCAAGTGTGATCTCCTAGCTACACAGGAGGGGACTAAGAGGAAAAGTCAATTTCATTTGCTGTCAGCAATGAGTATCCTCATTGAGGTAACCCAAGCAATTAGGATTCAGCAATGCATAACAGACAGTAGAAATTTGGTCTAATGTGGACTAAGAAACTGTATAGAATGTCTTTTTGTATGTGATGCTAAGCAAGGTGAAGCTATATAGGAAAACCTTCAAAAAAAAAGAACTCATTTCTCCTTTAAGTCACCAGAGATTCTCTTTCTTTGACAAGCCATTAGAATCCCACAGAACATAGGAATTACCATATAATTGAGGTACAGTCCTTGGCTCCCTAAAAGCTTGAAAGAAATACAAGTGCAAGATGGAGGAAGGTAGGAAGAGGTATGCTGGTTGACATACAGGACATTTGGAGAATGACAGGGTTTAGAGATGAGTTGGGAGCTTAGAAATCATCTAGCTCAAATCTTACAATCTTAATACACACCAGAACCTTGTCTGTACTTGTCCAACTCGCTCTCTTACTTCTCCTAATGCCTCCTGCCACATGGACTTTGCACGTGTGTTTCTTCTATCTGGAATGTTCTTTCTTCCAGTATCACCTCTAACCTTTTCAATTTTTCTCCAAAGCCCTTCTCTGACCCCTTTTCCCCAAATCCATGTTACATCACCTGCCCCATTATAGGCTCTCATTTGCATGTTCTGTTTCTCCTTTCTAGCACTTTATATAGTGTTATATTTATTTGTGTGCTTAGAAGTGAAGTATCTGTCCTCCCCTCTAGATCGTAAACTTCATACAAGTAGCAGCCTTGTCTACTTTGTTGAGTTTGCATTTCCTAGTGCTTGGCACATAATAAGTTCTTATTAAATTAAGAGATGCAACTTTTGCTCCCATCAAGGTAAAATGCAAATCAAAGCCACAATGAGGTATCACCTAACTCCGGTGAGAATGGCTTTTATCAAAAAGTCCCAAAACAAAGATGCTGACATGGATGCAGAGAGAAAGGAACAGTTATACACTGTTGGTGGAACTGCAAACTAATACAGCCTCTATGGAAAGTAGTATGGAGATACCTCAAAGAACTGAAAGTAGACCTACCATTTGATCCAGCAATCTCACTAGTAGATATTTACCCAAAGGAAAAAAAGACATTTTATAAAAAGACACATGCACTCGAATGTTCTTAGCAGCAAAATTCACAATTGCAAAGATGTGGAAACAACCCAAGTGCCCATCAATACATGAATGGATTAATAAAATGTGGCATATGTATACCATGGAGTATTACTCAGCCATGAAAAAATGGTGAGCTAGTGTCTTTTGTAACAACTCGATGGAACTGGAGACCATTCTTCTAAGTGAAGTATCACAAGAATGGAAAAACAAACATCACGTGTACTCAATACTAAATTGGAACTAATCATCAACACTCATGGACACATATGGAAGTAAAACTCAATGTAAATCAAGTAGGTGGGAGGGGAGAGGAGGGGAAGCATAAAATTCACATCTAATGGGTACAATGCACACCATCTGGGTTAAGGGCACACTTATAATTTTGACTCAAACTGTACAAAAGCAAATTATGTAACTAAAATGTGTGTACCCCCTTAATATTCTGAAATTTAAAAAAATATTTTATTAAAAACAAAGATAAAATATTTAAAAGACCCCAGATGTTTTTTCTGTCTCATACCATGGTCTATGTTATTCCTTCTACCTAGAATATCTTCCCTAGTTTTATCTGGCTAATTTCTCCTCATCTTTCAAGATGAATCTGAATATCCTTTTTGGAAGTACCTCACCTCTTAACTAAGTTTCTAGAAGTCCTATGTTTCCAAATCCTTCTGTGCATAACCCTCTAACACTTTTCTTAACAGCAGAAGCTCTTTAAAACAACATCCATTAAGGTGCTTAACTGGATTAACCAATTTTTTCAACTCTTCCTGAAAATATACCAACACCTAGGGTGTTGATCACTCTTGGCCAGTCGGCTACTCTGTAACAGACCTGCAGCCTTTTGGCTCCCATTATCCGAGGTCTGTCTATGTTCACCAAGAACCATTGTGTTTGTTTCCACACTTTTTTATGTCAGATGTATTAATACTTGTTATTCTAGTTACATGATTCAATTAGATTGTGTGTAACTAATGAACACTGACTATACAAAAACAGTTTTTCCATAAAAATTAAATACCTCAAAAAGAAGAGATAAAACAAGATGCTAAAAATGAGGTGATCATTTATTACAATCAAGATTAATGTATAAGAGGAAAAAATTTTAAGAATCTAGAATTCTGTACTCATATTATTTCACAAGTGCTTAGATTCTTTTTCCACATTCAAGAAACTGGAAATGTTAGATGCAATATTAGGGATATGATATTGCAATATGGTATGCAATATTATGTTATTATTTAAGAATAATGACAGAGAACTCCAACTAGCAGTCCTCACTAAAATGTCTACATTAAAATAATGTGGTATATACATGCAATGGAATATCATTTAGCCTTAAAAAGGAAGAAAATTTTTACACATGCTACAACATGGATTAACTTTGAAAGTATTGCACTTAGTGAAATAAGCAAGTCACAGAAGGGCAAATATTGTGTGATTACATTTATATGAGGGTGTCAAATTCATAAAGACAGAGAGTAGAATTGTGGTTGCCAGGGGGTAAGGAGAAGGGGGAATGTGGAGTTATTGTTTAATGGGTATAGAGTTTGAGTTTGAGAATATGAAAAAGTTCTAGAGATGGATGGTGGTGACATTAGCACAATAATTTGAATATACTTAATGCCACTGAACTGTACAATTTAAAATGGTTAAAATAGTAAATCTTATAACATGTATTTTGCCACAATTTAAAAATAAAATAATATAATAATAATGTTTAATTTTTATAATTCCTCACTTTAACTGACTACTTTTTATTAATCAAGTAACATTGGCCCCCATCATGATTATGAGTAGGCTTCTATTACATCAGCTTTTTATTTATTTTATTTTTTTACTTTCAATAGATTTAGGGGATACAAGTTGAATTCCATTATATGTATATATTGTACGGTGATGAAATCTGGGCTTTTAGTGTCCCCATCACGTGGATAGTGTCTATTGTACCCTGTAGGTAATTCTTCATCCCTCACCCACTTCTACCCTCCCCACGTTTGAGTCTCCAATGTCCATTATACCACTCTGTGTGTCCTTGCATAGACATAGCTTAGATCCCACTTATAAGTGAGAACACGTGCCCTTTATTTTTCTGTTCTTGAGATATTTCACATAGAATAACAGCCTCCAGTTCCATTCACTTTGCTGCTAAAGACAGGATTTCATTCTTTCTCATGGCTGAGTAGTACTCCATGGTGTGTATGTATATGTGTATGTGTGTGTGTGTCCGTGTGTATGTGTGCATATATATCACATTTTCTTTATCCATTTGTCAGTTGTACATCCGTTTTTTAACTGTTTCTCACACCCAGTAGGCAGGAAACCACAATGGGCAGGCATAATTTTTTTACCATCATCTATAGATTTTCCAGAACTTATATTTCCTGGAATACAGTAAGTAATCAATAAACACTCATTGAAGTAATGAATGAGCAAATCTGCTATTTTACTGCTAAGGGAACAGAAGCTTAGAAGAGCTATGATCACGCAGTTATATAGTGGCATTGATGGGACAAGATCTCAAACTCCATTGACCAAAATTACATCCATTTTTTCAATTCAAAAAATATGTATTAAAATCTTACTATATATCAACACAGTGTTAGGAATTGAAGATACAAAGCTTTAAAAAAAAAAAAAACACGGTTTCTACTATCACTGCTGTTTTGTGCTTTAAGACGATTGTATTAAATATTCATACCCAGAATTATGTCTCATCTAAACCTCCAGGAGCAAGGCTGGTAGGCAAGTTGCTTGGGAAATGACTGTGAATTTGGATACAGTCTGCGCAAAGAAAAGAATTCTGACAGGAGTCAAGAGCTCAGGCAGCTCCTTTACTAATTCATCATCTCACTTTGGAGAGCTCCTCTTCACCACTCTAAACTTCAATTCTCTCATCTGTAAACAATTTTTTGAGTTAAATTTCTCTATTTAGCATCCACAGGCTTTCCGGAAAGCTTAACAGTCTTTGAGAGCTTGACTCAGATTCCCAAAGCCACAGACAGGAGCATTTTTGAGAGAAGGAACAAAAACAAATCATCTCAGGTCTCCATTATCCTGATGGAAACAGCCCAAAACAAGAAGCCCTGTGGTCCAGTTACATCCAGCGGAGTGTTTCCTGCTGAAATCAGTACCTGCTAATCACATGGCTAAGCCGTGACACAAAGTGATGAATGTGGAAAACAACCTTCTGGGGAAAGGGCCAAAAATCCTCTCCTTTTAGCCAAAGAAATCAAAAGAAGTGATTGCCTTATTCAGCTCCCAGGGCCCTAGTGGGGAGGACTTGTTTCAAGGTCAGGAAACAAGTCTCTCTTCACCTATGTGCGCTCTCTAGGGCATTCCATGGCTTGTGAAAAAAGACCCCCAAAATCTAGGGACACCATTAACTCTGAGGGATATCTCTTGCTTAATCCATCACTGCTCTTCATTGCTGAATTTAAGTAAAACATTTCCCTGTCCAACATCCTCATTTGTGTCACATGCCCCTACTCTAGTCTCCTAGAATCTACATATAAATATCATAGCACTAATCATTTGTGAATTTCTTTAATGTCTGTTATCCTGACTATATAGTGCACTACTTGAGTGCAGGAAATGTGTCTATCATGTTCTTTGTTGCATCTCCCATGACAAACACAATGCCTGACAGGGAATTTTAAAAATTTATTCATAATTAAATTGGATATTTATTCCACTGAATTATAAGTTTTCAGAGGACAGGGTGTGTGTCTTATTTACTTTTATATTGCCACTACTTAACTTAGATGCTGGCTTAGAGTCAAGATAGGTTTATTGAAAGAATGAATGCACCCTAAAGAGATGGACGCACCCTCACCACCCTCTACCTCCCATCTTCTGGTTGAACAGATTTCCCTAATGCCAATTTATTATGAAGATCTCCACTGATGCTCTTTTGTAATGGAGTCTTTTGCACACACATATACCAGGCTAGAAATTTCAGAACACACGTGCTATGGCATTAATTGCTACACAAATGGGTATTTGCAATCAATGACAATTGGGCCCAATTTCTTGTAATTTGAGAGTCTGCTTTAAATTTTTGTGGCTTAACCTTCTCCTATATCTTATCTCCTCCTATAACTTTCTCTTATAGCTTCTCATATAGCAAAACTATCCAATGCCTTGCAATTCAAAGAAACTAAGTTCTAGTCCCAAATCTGCTACCAACTCTGTGATCTTGGCATCTCATTGGGACTTAGTATACTAATCTGCAAAACAAAGGAATTAACCAGCATATCTCCAAGGTTTTTTCCAGGAAATCTAACATGTTATGAAGCTTTAACATAGGTCAAGCTCATGGCCATGTGAATATAATTAACTAACAGTTCTGGATCACTCCTCTCTCCGTACTTCTTCCCCACAGGATCACCTATTCAGGACAAAGAACTGAATGTGGTGGGTTATTAATGGAGCCTTGGCTCAAAAGATTTATCAATGTGCTTTCCTATTTCTTAAAGAGCTCCCTTCCTATATAGACTTACCAGAACAGCTTGTGGTATTATAAATGAGGTCTCTAAAATCACAATATGAACAGTGTCAATTAAGACATACTCAGCTCTGAAAGCTGCATTCTGAGATCTGTTGACTTCTTCTGTCGTCCAATTCAAATATTGCCCTGGTGACTTCAGAAGATTTTCCACTTCTTGCTAATAAGATTTTCTTCTGCACTATGTGGTCTCTGGTCTGCTCCTATTTAAGTCAAGGTCATGGCTTGCATACATTCTTTTAAGATTCTCTGATCATTTTTTCTCTAAAAAAGAAGCATCCAAGTGATAAGTACATCTAATCTCTCAGAGCCATATAGCAGACCTCAGCTGAAATGAGAAAAAGAACAGTATCCCAGGTGGCTCATTTTTACCTTTTGTAGTGAAATCACCACCTCTGTGGTACAAAATCACCTATTCAATTTCAGACCTTAATAATTGGAAAAGAAATATCCATCCCAGACTATCATTGCTGAGCCCGCTGCACTATGACTCCAAATGTAGACCAAAATAAGTATATTTTCAGTTAAACAGAAGCTTATATTTATCTGCCTCCTTTCCTGCATACACAAACACACACACACACACACAATTCAGTAATCAGTGCAAGCACAAGAGAAATAAATGATTTTGAATTTTACTTTTAAAAAGTGGAAAGATTGCTTATTAATTCTATAGCTTTTGGATGAGGAATTGAAGTGAATGCTTTTTCCAGCATGAGCATGTCTTTGAAATATGCTCATCTCAGTAAGCAGAAATGTGAGTTACATTTTGAAAGATTGAAGGGTAACCTCTAACAGCAATGTGGGTTACTGGCTCAGTTCTCAAGTTGAAGGAAAAGTATCACTTCTTGGATGGTACAATATTTTATAAGTGATTCAGAAAACAGATTTCAAGATGTGGACCAAAAACAACCAGTGTGTCAGCTGGGTCTTTTGAAGTAACGTGTTTACTCTGTTTGGGATTAGAATGAATTAATTTGTAGATAATTCCCCTTATTGACCATTTATCTAAAATAGGGCTTCTTACATTTTAATGCACAAATGATTCACTTAAAACTCTGGTTACACTGATGATTCTGATTCTGTAGGTCTGGGGTAGGGCTCGATATTCTGCCCTAACAAGCTCCCAGGTGACTTGGATATTTCTGAGTAGCAAAGATCTCAAACAGATCAATCACCTCTCTAATTCCAATGATGGTTCTGTTTCCTTTTGTGACAAGAAGTAGAAAGGATTTGGTAGATAGATGTAAATGCTTTTTGTTCTCTGAAAACAGACTCCAAATAAAGTATTTCTTTTATAATCACTTCCTATCCTCTTTTGGTTACAATTATGAGAACATTATTTGGGAGAGAAATCATGGGTCATTGTGGTTATACAGGCAAAATACATAGCGAAAATATTAAGGATTAATGCATATTTAGAATCACAGAACCTCAGAGCAGAGAGGGGCTTCAATGTTGATCTGATAAAATCCCAATTATCCTTGGTAGGGCTCCCAGAATGAAGAAAACTTGACCAAACACTCATTTTTATTGGAGGAGAGCTAAAACTAGAGCCCAGTTTTTTCACACCTACAAAAAAGTGCTTGGTTTATATTAAATTGTTTATTATGATTATTATATTATTATTATTATTGAAAAGAACAACAAATAACAATTCCATTATTTCGTCTGTTTTATTTCACTATATTTGGTCAGCTTCCTTAAGATAGAGTCTTAATAAATATACCTATTTCCATTTTAAAAATTGAAGAAACTGAGAGAGTATCAGAATAAGCAAACACCTTGCCTGAGAACACACACACATGCACACAGACACACACACACATACAAATACATGGACAAAGCTACAGTGAGGATTTTCTGAAATGGCATTCTGATCCATCATTAAGCCAAGCTGTCTTCTCCTAGTTTTATGTTTTATATGAACAAAATGTGACCAATAAAACAATGTGCTGTGTTTTTTTGTTATTTTTCTTTTTATTTTCTTTCTTTCTCAATTTGGCCAGTGTGCAAGCATTGATCTTTTTCTCATATGGTGTTATATTGTGTTTTTGTTTTCATCAAAACAATTAGCTACAGCTCAGAAGATATAATTCTACCAACACATCACAGAAAATCCTGTTTCCTGCCTTCTTTAATGAAGTCAGGCATCATGGGAAGTTGAAACACCAGGGAAAAGAACATGTTGTAAAGTATAATTGCTTTCAAGAAGAAAGACCTTCCTCTGTGAATCCATTTTGGATTAAATGGTATAGAATTTTTTCTTTCTTTTTTTATTTCCTGGCCCTTCTTTACAGATATTTTGTGCAATATCCTAGGCTTAGGTACAAGGTTTGTCCTGCTTTCGGGGGTGTTAATGAAGAAGATGGGCTAAGATCAAGAATTAATTTTTAACCTTTTGCCTTTTGTCCCAAGAATGCTTTTGAAATACCAATCTTGCTAATGTTTCCATGATGAATTATTAATGCTATTTCTAGGTTGTCCCCTCTCTACTTTGACACCCACCCACTTCCAAATCCTGCTCAAAGCTTCAACTTTTCATTTGTTCCTATACTCGGGCTCCATTTGCCTTCTCTGAATATGTCATTCTTGTTCCTGCCATGGGACCTTTACCTTCACTGCTCCTTCTGCTTGGAATGTTTCTTTCACCTTATTCCTGCATAACTAGCTTATGCTACTTCCTTAAAGACAGCTTCTCCCAACCCCAACCTGCAGTCAGCCCCAGTGACTTATTCAGAGTGTTTTGCCTTCTTTCTCTTCAGCACATTCATTGCCAATATTTCTGTGATTTTTTTCTTAGCTTTCTTTCTCTCACAATAAAAATGTAAGCTCCATGAGATCAGGAATACTTTCAACCGGATTTCAACAAGTAGTTAGCACACAGGAGGCACATAATAGATATTTAGTGAATGACTGAATGAATAAAATAAATCACTCATATGGTACATATTTAAACTCACAGAATCTTAGAGCAGCAAAAGAACTAAAAGTTGATCTAATCTAACCACCTAATTTCTGGAAGTATACAATGAACTTCAGAGAGGTAAAATATCATTTTTGAGAAGGCTTTCAGAAGCCACAGCAGAAAAAAGATGTCATTCATTAATTCTTTCAGTAAATATCTATTAGATGCCAGGTATTATACTAGATTGTTAAGAATCAAATGATGGGAAAAACATGACTCCCCCCCCCCCATCCAATGAACTAAAAACTCCAGAGTTTCAGAAGCAAAGAAAATTGTATAGCTATTTAAAACACAGAAGGATATACAATATAAGAGTGAAGGAAATAGGTGGCGTCAATTATGACACATAGATCAGAGTTTCACTGGTCTGTTACCCTGGAAAAACTTAAAACTATCAAAATAGAAACTAAAACAAAAACAAACTCTCAGCGCCATCTCTTGGTGAAGTTTCTCCCTACCGTGGTTGAGTGGGCTCCTTCCCACTCACAGACACACCACAATCATGATTGCCCCAGAATTCATAAGGGCCAAATGAAAAAAAAAAAAAATCTGCAAGATAAACAGCTTAAACTAGGATTTTATTCTTTTGAAAATGATGGTTGAGGAGTTCCTAGGGAAAAGAAGATAAACCAAACTGTGTCAAAGAAAATTTTATCATTAAGAAGGTGCAGCAAACTCTCAGTCAGCACTATTGAAGTGGTGAATTTCTAAAGACTCATGTATAAAAAGTATTATGCAATAGATAATTATGCTCCAGTGGATATAACTTAATAATAACATAATTAGTGGCAGGAAAATAAAAAATATTTTACACAAGCATTAAAATCTGCCAACTTAAACAAATCCTGCTCATTGGCACCTATCATAAGCAAAGGCTTAATCATAGTACAGTCTTGATTTTGGTAGCCTTAGAAAGCCACAAATACAGCCTCTTAATTATTATCAATTACTCAGGGAAATAAAATGAGTAGGTTTGGCTGCAAACCTACCAAAAATCATATATTTATAATATACTTAGAGCCTGATGGTTAATCTAGATTATTCTGGAAAAATGTGCTTGGCTTTTCTGAGGTTATAAATGGAGGGGGGAAAAGAATATTACTGTGTTCCAGTTACTCAAATCTCAAGAGAATTTCTTTTCCTTATTGAAGTGTTGAAAATGTTTCATCCACCCTATAAATCCAAAGTCATTGGCCTTGGTTTAGGGAGCCACCAATCCAAAATAAACAAAAATGAACAGTTTCTTCTCTCTGGCTGTGTCTGGATAGTACCAAATTGACTATCAGCTTCACAAATAATCAGTCAATTATATGAACAAGTCAAGCTGATCTTAGTTCTATAGACATAAGAAATGAAGATTGAGCAAATCTTTCTACTTTTCCACTAGTGTTGTTAGATCAAGTGTACAACTTTTATAGAGCTTCTATCAATTTCAAAGTCCTAAATCATAACATCAAAGTTCAATCCAGGGTAGAATATTCAATTCTTTATGTTTAGAGAAGTCTTCTCTAAACCATATATTAATAGTTTAAGCTCCTAGCAAATTTTCGGTAATGGACCACAAAGTAAATATTTCAGACTTTACAGGCCACAGATGCTCTCTGCCACGTATTTTCCTTTGTTTTGTTTTGTTTTGTTTTGTTTTTTACAGATTTTCAAAAATGCAACAACAATATTCAGCCCATGAACCACACAAAAACAGGCCACAGGCCAGAGATCATCAACTCCTGACTTATAACCAACATTAGATATATTAGGAATGTATAGTCCAAAAAAGGAATGGAGGGAATGATTTTTTCTTCTTTTCGTTTTGAAGACTCCTTGATTCTTTTAAGGAAATTTTACTTGGTTATCATAGCAGGAATAATTTTTTAAAACTATATTATGCCAGTATCTTTTTACTCCCCCTTCTTTATTAGTTGAAGTAATACTAGCTGATGTAAGAAATGAACGCAAAAACCTCAAGTGGCTACACACAAGACAAGTGTACTTTTCATCCAACAGGAGGATGGGCAGGGACTGTCTACTCCATACAGTTGTGCAGAAATCCAAGCTGACAGAAGATCAACCAGTATTAACACAGGGATCATCATTAATGTTGACATCCAGCTAGTAGACAAAGAAAACATACTCATGTATTAACCATGTCAACCTGGAATTGACATACAATATTTTTTCACATTTCACTGGCTAAAACGAGTCATGGGACACACTTACATGCATGTCAAATTTACAAGGGCAAGTGGGAAATACTGATGAGATTGAGCATCCACTTTCCAGTGCAAACTCTGCACTACAGAAGGTGAGCACAAATCTTAGTGGAACTAGTTCTCTGCTCCCCACCCCCTGGAACTCCTAATTGTTTCCAATTGCCCTAAGAATTTCTGACCATCAACAAATTATAGCCAATGCATTTGTAATTGCTTCCAGGGCTAGACAGACAAACCAAGAATAAGGGAACTATTGCTTAATTTTTGTTTCATCAAAGTAGACTTCCATAGATCCATAATTAAACAATATTATTGAAAGCAAGGCATCAAATAAAAGAAAAGAGTTTCCTGAAAACTCAGGAAGCTGGATTTTTGTGTAATACAAATAAAAGCATCAAGGTATAACTATAGAGCAGTAAGGAGCTGGGATATGACCTAAAGAAAGTTCCTCCCCATAAATAAAAGAAAAAGCTCTTCCTAGCCTGTGACACGGGGAGGGGGGAAGAGGCGTAGCTGCAGGAACACAAAAAGATTTAGAAGGAACAGTACAAGGGTTAAATGCTGCTTCTCCATTTAACTGGCTCTGAATCCCCTGGTTTTGGGCTTACAGCAAGGAGGAATGTCAACTTGAGGCAGTCATAGCAGAGAGTCAAGAGAATGACTGAGGTGGTTCTCCTATGTCTCCATTGGCCAACTCTTTGTGGCTTGCAGCAGATCCAGTAGTTCCCACATATTCCAATGAAGGATAAATAAGGACTAAGACTCCACTGAACTATACCTACAGTTAGAACAAAGAAATCTGAGTCATGCAGCAGATATCAGAACAAGTCATAGGTCAAGTAGGAGCAGTTTCATTGCCAGCAGTGGCCAGGAAGAATCCAGAAGCTACTACACTGAACCAGAGACACCACTCCCCTCCATGATTATGAGTCATCGCTCTTCCTAGAACCAAATGGTAGAAAGAGAAAGAAAATGAAAGGGGTGGATAAAAGTGAGTTAACAGAATCCAGAAATATTGAGTTCTCCCTCAAGAGTGAGGATGCTTTGAACTAAAATAGTAGCTAAAATAGTAATGCTGAAATTTGATTGCAGATTCAACTAGTTTGGACTGAATATACCAGAACTCCATAAAATAAGTTGTCTGCTCTAAGTAGCTTAAGGGAACTTGAGAATAAAATGGAATTGAGGTATAGAAAACTAAAAAGTTATATTTCTGTACCCCTGAGTGATAATGTATAAATTTATACCTGATATACTATGTTTATTTTTGTTAAATTGTCTTGTTCCCCCTCAAGCTGAAGGCAATATGTCAAAACACTTTTACCTATTACATTAAGGAGTACTTGAAGTGTAATCCCAGGATGTTATATAAAGAAGAGATCTTTACAATAGTGTTAGGTTTCTGAAATTAGAAACACAAGCTTCAGAGTCAGAAAACCTGTGGCAAATCATGGTTGTGCCATGTGCTGGCCACAGGACCTCGGGCTGCTTACTTAAATGTTGAACCTCAGTTTCCTTCTTTATAAAACAGAAATACATGTACTTCACAAGGTTTCTGTCAGTTTAATAAGGATGTATATGTAATACACTTCCCACATGATAAATGCTCAAAAAATGATAGCTGGGACTAATCTATATTCTTCACATAAGGTAATACTGAGTCAAAAGTTTTAGTGGTTCATTAAAAAATAACATCCCACATTAAAATAATTAATTATATTTTTCAAGATTAAGCAGAGATTCATTTTCAGAAGATAGGTCAGAGTTCAGTATCATAATTGTTTGTTTTATTTTCATTATCAGGACCATCTCTGGGGCAAGAAATCCAATTCTTAACCAATAACTGGCAAAGAGAGGCAAATTATAGTGTGTATGTGTGTGTGTGTGTGTGTGTGTGTGTATCTCCCATGAATACATTTCAAGTTTAAGGCCAAGATAAAAATAAAGCTGTATAACACTGTACATACAATGAAAGGATTTTTGTTAAAAAGAACTTTTGTTGAAATTTTGAAAGTTTGCTATTGATTACACTAAGTATGACCAAGCTGAATATTCAAGGTCAAATTAGTCCTCATCCCTTGGCAAGAACTGCAAGTTCTCACAGATGGATCTCTAACAGCAGTAGTAGCATGGAGTGATAATTTTAATAGCTGACATGTTTTCGAGCACCTTCTATGTGACAGCACTATGGTAAGCATTTCACCTTGCATAAGCTCATTTTACACTTATAATAACTGGGAAGAATCTCTTGTTACCATTTCCATTTTAAGAAGAAGATGATCTCAGTGATGGTCAACTTACATGGCTGCTTAGAAGCCAGGATTTCAACAAGGATTTGACTCAAAGCTGGTCTTGATTTCCTTTTTGTTCAGATCATGGGCTATTTTTTTTGTACTTCTCAAGTGCACAAAATAATGACAATACCCTTTCTACTTCCTTCAAAGTCTTTGCTTATCAAAAGCATTTCTGTTTCCTCTTCTTCAAGCTATCATTTACTCTATTTTTACTAATATTCATTGTTGTATCAACAAAGATTAACTACAACGGCCTCTAAGCAGTAAAAACCCAACCACCCTTGTCCATGGTGACCATCAGGTACATGCTCTCCCCAAAGGGACCGTGACCACAGTCACACAGCCTAGAAATGGCAAGCAGTCACCCTGCCTTCAAAGACCTCATGCTTGACCATTTTTCCTTAGTTGCTATGGCTCCAGTAGGGCAGCAGTGGTAATATGAGAAACGCACAGATGTCTGATGGCCTATCCTGACTCCAGAGTTAGGCAATCTTTGGAAAATCAATTTCTCTGTGTCTCTGCTTGCTCATCAGCAAAATGGGACTTAAAACACCTGTTCACTTGAGCGTTATGAAGTTGCAGTGTGGTCATGTTTGAGAACTGGTATGGCATTGAAAGGATGCATTGCTCCAAAATGCTACGGAAAATACCAAACCTGTTATGGTCAGTTGGCCAGACTTATATTGGTGAAGGAATGATGTTACTTCCTGATGCAAGATTTAATTCCAAAATAAATGGCAAAATTAAAATAAGAGACTCTCGGGTGAGAATCTCTTATAATTTATAGAGTTATAATTAACCCTATATTATAAGTTATAATTTAACCAGTTCTTGAGGTGCTCTTAAATATCATTTCCTTTGTTTTCAGATTCTGGAAAATTTTCCATGGATCAAGTGCAAATAATGATGATAGTACCCTTTTATTCCTTCAGAGACTTTGCTTTTCATTTTTCCCCTCTTCGTTATGGTATCATTTTTCTTCTTTTTCCCATTACTTCTCATTGATGGATGATGAACTTTTGACAAAGATGAACTATATAGCCACCTCTTAGTAGTAAAAATGATACCACTCTTCTCCACAGTGAATCAACTGCTCATTCTCTAGAACATTTTCATCTCAGCGTCTTTCAAGTGCCTTCTCTTCTAAGGATGGATATCTCTAACTCTAGGGTTGAGGTTGAATGGAAAGAAACTAATAGAATCACAGACACTTAAAACTGGAGGGAATCTTAGCTATCACCTGTATCAGCCTCTCAATTCACATTTAGTTAACAGTGAATTTTTAACACATACTGAGCTAGGAGTTTCATTACATTAATTCATCTAATTTTATGTAATACTCACCACAATCCCATAAAATACTTTTATCCTCATTTTTGAGAAAATGAAAAGAAGACTTGGAGTGCCTATTTGCTTGTCAAATAGCTAAGTAGTAGCAATGCTGCGCCTATACCTCTCTCCCAGGTCAGGGAAGTAATTTGACTCAAATTCAGATCAATCACAGTACATTGTCCATAAAATCCAAGGCATGTTACCCAGATGAATGAGCCAGCAACAGGCTGAAAAATCAAATAAATACTAATACAAAATGCTAAATGCCGAGGGTATCATCCTTTGGAAAGAAAATTAAAAGAAAAAAAAAAAACGACAAAAACCCTTTTGTTGTAAATGATTTACACTACGGTTGTGCTTCATTTCTGACAGGGAAGTGTGGTGAGAAATCTTTCTCTCCAGATATTCTTAAAAGAGAGTTCACCCCAAGTTGCATTTTGCTTGTTTCACTGGTGGGAAACATGAGATAGAGAAGAAAGACTAATAAATAATTTATGAACAAGACTGCTTCACTGATCAGATTTGGTGATGAAAACTTCTTTGAAAACCCAGGAGGAACATTCTTAACGGAAATTATTTGCACTTCTCTTGGGTTGTCTTTTTCTTCCCCCTGCTATTAGTTTGATTTTGGCTCGACAGTCACCACTGTGCAGAAATGTAACAGCAAACACAATGAAAAGCCTTTCCACATGATTATTTTCGAAAGTAATAAGACATGTGTGACCTGGAAAATCAGCCCTTCCAATGTGTCAGGTAAGGGGGTGGATGATTATATTTTTAAAAGCTGCCTTTATCTTCACATTGTGCGGGAACTCAGAGGCAAAATTTTAGGGATCTAGGGTGGACTTTTGCTGCCATCTACTGGTATGTGATGGAAGAGTGACACATGCTTCTGAACTTTCTCAAATGGAGTCTGGAGAATTGAAAGTTGGGGGATGGTAGAAATATTCTTTTTGTTAGGTAGGAAAATCCCTGTGAACAGGAATTTTCATAGCCAGTTGCAGAACCATATATCCCTTATGCTAGAGAATGTTTAATAGCTACCCTCACCTATAATCTTGGGATTCCACCAATGAGAAATGATGTCATTCTCCACCCATTTCTTCAATCACAGTAAGTCTGAATGCGTCTATATTCATATTCATTCTCTTAAAGCTTAAAACAGAAGAGGAATAGCATAATAGTTGGTTTCTTATATGAGTGTTTGCTGTCAGAACAAACTCTGAACAGTTCCTAGCTGCCTGGAAATTCAGGCAAGTTATTTAACCTCTTTAAATACTATTTTCCTTGTACAGAAAATGGAAAACAATAATACTCACTCCGTAGTGTGTTGTTTATCCATTTATTCAATGTATACTTACTGAGATACTGGCATGAGAATTAAATGTGGTAATATGCATAAAGTTCCTTGCAAACACCTGACACATGTAAGCTACCAATAAAGGCCAGCTGTTGCCTCTTAACATCATCACCACTAACTTCCCTTCATGTTATAATGACTAATGATTCCAAATCTGTAGTATCAAAGTGGGGAAACTACCCAGAATGACCTCACTGGATCATCAGCTTCCTTGAGAAATTAAAAATCTGTTTTCTGTGCCTTGAGGAAGACCATGACAAGAAAGAAGGATGAAAATGCCAAAAGAGACGAGTACACAGATTAGAACGTCTCTGCATTGATTTAGTCTAGATGAATAGTAGAATGCACCTGAATTGAGTCCAGGTAATCCCACAGGCTGAAAGATGGTGAAATGATGCTATAAGGCTTAGACGTTTGAAAGAATTAATGCATGTGGAGATTTTAAGTGATTATACTCAGATCATTTCATTTGGTCACACGTATTTGTTTTATGAGTAGCACTTTTGGGCAAATATGCAAATCCAGGGAAAATTGGAAGTTATTTTCTCAGGAGAGTGAGAAGGAAATAGAAATTCCTATTCCACTTCCTAGTGAATTTCAACAGATGATATATGTAAGTATGTGGGATTTTTAAAGCACTTAGTTTATCATAGCCATATAATTATCATTATTAAAAAGATGTGGGGAAATAATCATGTCATACTCAAGCCTTCCTCCAACAGGTCCACTATACGTTTACACTGTACTATAAGTACAATACTGTAGTCTGTTAAGTGTACAAGAGTATTATATCTAAAAAAACAATGTACATACCTTAATTTAAAAGTATTTTATCACTAAAAAATGCAAAAGATCATCTGAGCCTTCAGTGAGTTATAACCTTTTTGCTTGGTGGAGGGTCTTGCCTCAGCGTTGATGGCTTTGGACTGATCAGGGTGGTGGTGGCTGAAGTTCAAGGTGGATGTTGCAATTTCTTAAAATAAGACAACAGTGAAGTTTGCTGCACTGATCGACTCTCTTTCATGAAATATTTCTTTGTAGCATGTGATGCTGTTTGATAGCATTTTACCCACAGTAGAATGTCTTTCAAAATTAGTCAGTCCTCCCAAACTCTGCCATTGCTTTATCAACTAAGTTTATGGAATATTCTAAATTTTTTGTTGTCATTTTAACATTGTTTGCAGCATCTTCACCAGGAGTAGATTCCATCTCACAAAACCAATTTCTTTGCTCATCCATAAGAAGCAACTCCTCATTTGTTCAAACTTTGTCATGAGATTGCAGCAATGCATTCACATCTTCAGGCTCCACTTCTGATTCTAGTGCTCTAGCTGTTTCCACCACATCTGCAGTGACTTCCTCCACTGAAGTCTTGAACCCTTCAAAGTCATCCATGAGGGTTGGAATCAACTTTTTCCAAACTTCTTTTAATATTGATAGTTTGACCTCTCCCATGAATCACTAACATTTTTAAAGGCATCTAGAATGGTGAGTCCTTCCCATAGGTTTTCAATTTACTTTGTCCAGATTCATCAGAGAAATAACTGTCTATGGCAGCTATAGCTTTATTAAATGTATTTTTAAATAATAAGACTTAAAAAGCAAAATTACTCCTTGATCCATGGGCTGCAGAATGGATGTGGTGTTAGCAAGCATGAAAAACACTAATCTCTTTGTACATCTTTATCAGAGCTCTTGAGCAACCAGGTAAGTGCTTTGTCAATGAGCAGAAATATTTTGAAAGTAATCTTTTTTTTATCTAAGCAGTAGGTCTCAACAGTGGGATAAAATATTCAATAAACCATGCTGTAAACAGATGTGCTAACATCCAAGCTTTGTTGTTGTCTAGGAAAAAAAGTTTTTTCCCCTTCTTTTAATAGCAGAATTCTTTTTTTTTAAATGATATCATACTCAAGTCCTAATATATAAAAGATAAAAGCAGGACTGAATTAGCTGAAGAAAGGGTGGAGGCCAGGACCACCAAGATGTGCCCTGAGTAACTCCTACTACACTGCACATGAACCAGGGTAATCCCCAGAAAAACTGTGAGAACAGTGAGAAAATCACTTATTTTTGCCATTTGTGTTTTTCTGCCACAAACTCTTCTGGGAATGGGGTTGACTTGAGCAAATGGAACCAGAAACACCAATGGAGAAAGATGTAAAACCTCTTCTTATGCCCAGCCAGGTATCTGACATTATTGGGAATTGGTTCTTAGGCCACAGGTGATGAAAAGACTTTGCAAACACAGAGGAAACTGTGGTGCTTGCTTCACCAACTGTAGTAGTTTGTTTAGTTATTTGCTGTTCATCTAGTGGAACCTCAAATCATCAGAGGGGAATGAGATGTATGAAAAGTTACTGAACATTGCAAAATGGCATAATGGAGCATACCAACCCCATTCAGCACAGGTATTGGGGTAATTGGGACACATTCTATGAGTCTTGGCATTCATTGGTCCTAAGACCATAAGGCCTCAGCTATGTGAATGTAAGTTGAGTCTGATAGCCAATCAATAATGTATGTCTTTAGATTACAGACACAGCTCCTAACCTATTGTCCTTCTTTATGCTAATCAATCTTTTCAAGGTTAACAGAATGATACTTCTGCTTACTCTGAAGTTCTTATTGGTGATGGTGGTCCCCTCTAAAAAGTGTGACTTTGAACTTAAGCCAGACGCATCAATATTGCTGCATAAATATACCTATCAAAAAAATATTTTTTCTAAATAAAAAGATCAGCATTTGGCAAAAAATTATTTTAGTTTCAGCACTCATAAAGTAGCTCCTCTTGAATACATCAGTAAAATATTAAATGGTTTGGCATGTGTATTTTATTTTTTAAGTTTGTAATGACCAAAAATAATTTTTTCCTACAGTATCTGTGGAAGATCAATCCAACCTCATATGTGCATTTTTATAGTTTGTTCAGTATAAAGACTACATGGAAGTTTTAGAATACATTACAAGCTATATTTCTGTTTTCATTGAGGCATAATTTTTTAATTTCCATAATTGCTGTAATTTTTTTCCCAATTCTGAATGCTCTATTATACCTCTTGATCTTGGTGATGTTTCACTTAAAGTGTTCTAATTATTCCTCCTTTTTAGTATTATCCAAAAGGTTGAAATAGTTCTTTAAAAAATACTGTTTTAGTGAGAATATATTGAGTTTTTTAGAACAAGCAACTTTTCTGTCATCTGCCAGAATGTTTTCCTTAATAAATACGCAAATCTTCAAAAAATTTATTTTTTCCAGTGACAACACATCAGTCCAATAGTTTTCTGTTTGCTGTCCAAAAAGGAAAATAGCAGATGAAATAATCTGGGAACCCCTTACATAAGAAGACGAGGTAGAAGGATAAAAATTTGATGATTGGCTGGATAAAGGTAAACTTACAAAGACTAGACCATAAATATGAAGTATAAAAATCCCTTTACCATATCCAACATAGGTATATATGGATCAACAAACTTTGGAGGAAAGTATTTACTTTGATTTTTAGAGTGACAATTCATCACTTATTTAGGCTGCTCAACATATCCCTTTTCATGTTTACAGAATTCCAGTGTGTTAATTTTAGTGGACAGCAAAGATCTCCTTTAGAAATGGAAATACTAGCTGATTATTTTTCTAGCATCTCTTCCAGCTAGGACTTAGACATTGACGGAGTTTCTTCCAATCAGATTCACCCTAGCTCAACTTTGACCCAGTAGCTAGTGATGCAAGAAAGAAGGGATGAGGAGTTCTCTTTGCATATAGTAGCAGGTGTTGTGCTGGATGCAAGGTTGAATATCTGGTCCAGAACTAGCAGTCATGCCAACTCTCGAATCTGGTGTTTGGCAGGAGGGACAGTGGTTTGCACAGCAGATGTATTCTGAGGACGCTGTTAGGCCTTGTTCAGAAAGCTTATTTGGGCTCTATTCTTCTGCTCTCCCAGTAATTCTGTGAGCTGCACAATAAACTTAAACCTCATTTTGCTTAGTCTACTAGACTCAGCTTCCCTTACTTTCAGTGAAGAACCATGAATTAATTCCTCACGACCTTTGAACTACAAGGGTTACTGTTTACTTATATTTCAGTCAGGATTTTTCAAATTGATTTAGTGTTACTTGGCCAACATCACCTCACTCCTTAAATATTAGAACTTAGTCCTCCTTTTTTAATACTCTATGTTATTTAGGATAATGGCACCTACATATTATGTGTACTAAATCCAAATTAGTCAATCGATTGAATAATTGATCACAGACTAAAAGAGAGAAAATAATTCTTTGTTCTCTTTTTGCCATCACTCGTGGGGATTTTTTTTCAACCTAATGAACAAAAATAGAACAGAAGTAACTTCTTTAAAATAAATTTAACTAGACCCACACCCTAAGTTCTGCCTCATATCAAGCCTGTTATGTGTAAAAAGCCAAGCTCAACACCAATCACCCTGTTAGATCTAACACTGACACAATAACAAATGCAAGGCAAAAGGGATTTCATTATTTTGATGCAATGCACTGAGAAGTTGACTATGGTTATTGGTCCTCCTCAGGGTTTTTAGACTAAAGTAAATGTTCAAAAAGAAACTAACATAGCAATTTTTGTACTGCACAGTGCATTCAAGGGGAATCTGTTGTTCACATGGAAAGTCTGTCTTTGATTTTCACCACCAACAGTATGTTCTCTGAGGCACCAAATCTGAGAACTGGAGCACTCACACTATGTCACCTGCAAATCACTGGCAAGAAAGTTCCAAAATTAGGAGATAATAAATGACTATAGCATCTTGCAAAACAGGAAAAGCGGAAGCCTCAGACTAAACAGCTTGATAAAATTAAACTTAGCAAAAGGATGATTTTACTGATTTGTTTAAATGAAATAATCCACCAAATCTTGAGTCAAGAATTAAAAAGTGTGAAGAGGACCAGTAGTGGTTGATATATGTATACCATGGAGTACTACTCAGCCACAAGAAACAGTTGTGAACTAACACCTCTTGTATTATCCTGGATGGAGCTGGAGCCCATTCTTCTAAGTGAAGTATCACAAGAATGGAAAAACGAGCACCACATGTACTCACCATTAAATTGGTACTAATTGATCAACACTTATGTGCATACATAGAAGTAACATTCATAGGGCGTCAGGCAGGTGGGAGGGGGGAGAAGGGGATGGGTAAATTCACACCTAATGGGTACTGTGCACCATGTCTGGGGATTGGTCACTCTTGTAGCTATGACTTGGGCAATGCAAAGGCAATATATGTAACCAAAGCATTTGTCCCCCCCATAATATTCTGAAATAAATTAATTAAAAAAACACAAATATTTGTTGAATAAATTAAATTAACTTTCAAAATATTTCATGAATAATAGTGCAATGATAAGAGCCAAATATAGATGGACAACCTTCCATACCCTTTCTTCGAAACTCCATCAGCCATCTTACTCCTTTCCATCTGCCATTCACATTCTTTCTCTCCTCTTCCCATGCTCAAATATTTATGAACATGATATATAACAGTCTGCATGCACATCCAAAAATGTTCATTACCCACTGACTTTGAAACAGGTTGCAACTTGTAGAGGGTAGATTCTCCAACACTGTTTACAAATAGTTTATCCTAGCACTGTTCTGCCTTTCAAAGAATGGCTTGCAAATGTCTCTCCTGTGCTGAAGTTTTCAAGTGCTAGAGTAGGGGGTGGGGGTTTGATGGAGGGAGTTGTGAAGGTTCTGCTACATGAACTAACAGGGTCACAGCAAAGAAAGCAAATTCCATCTCTTGTAGTCAACCCAACAATGATAAATGTTGTATTTTATTTTCCAAAGCATTATCTTTTAAGAAAGCAGCCAAACAATTAAAAATTGGATATCTCAGTATAAATAATACTTTATTTTCACCTGTCACTAATACTTGCTGCGACAAATTGGTATAAATATTTGAGATGCTAAAAAAAAATTGAAGTCATTGTGCTGAAACCAGTGAATACATTTTTGAAGACATGAAAAGGAGTTGGCCTTAGTATGGGGAAAGACACTATCCATATAGAGATAGGGGTTTCTGTGTCTCTCTATGATCCTTCTTCTTTGGAGGAGGGGGAAGAAAAAAATAGATAAGAATGGGAATGAGGCTAAAGTCCAAAAAAGACATAGGCACTGATATCTTTACCCTCTCCCGGGGGCAAAGTTCTTCCAAATTACTCATTTGGGCACCTCTTTAAGTTAAATTTCTCAAAAATAGGTTTAATTTTTAGTCAGTCTAGCCATATAAGGCATCATATTAAATGATTATTAAAGACTAACATCCTTACTGCTTTTTAAAATAATTCTTTAAAGAATATCTTTTAGGATTTTTAAGTTTGTTAATAGTAATAGCAATCCCCAGAATAGAAAGGACAAAAATTAAGCATCTTATACACAGGCAGGTGACAGGAGTACAGATTCCTTTTGGCTTCCTTGTTCTTTTGAAGCCAAGATTCCGGATTCATGCTTTGGCCCTCTGGGGAAGCTCTCTTATTTGCAGAATTACAGTTCTATTATCTGAGAAGTAGCACCTGGTAAATAAAAGAGGCTTTCTGGTCAGAAATATCCAGGTTCTAGTCCTGATTGTTGGATAAAGTAACCACTCTATGCCTCAGTTATCTTACCTTATAAATGGGAAAAAATAATATTATAGTACTCATCTTAAATGTTTGTTTTAAGGAATAAATAGGATAAGACAAAAAAAAGCATAATACCCAACATATAGTAAGCACTCAATAAATATTAGCTATTACTAGTATTATTATTTTTATTTCTCCAAAACTCATGCCAGACTGTCCTAGGGTCCATGGTTGTTTTGTTGCTGCTTTAAGATCTGAGTCATATGAGATTTGACTCTAATTCAGCTCTATTTCCCAAATTAAACATCTTATGTAATTAGCATCTCCTGTCTGGGGTTTTTTTTCCCATAATTATCTTTTCTTTCCCCCCTTAAACAGCATTGCCACCCATGTAGTTTTTCAAATTACAGCTTTCATAGCCTTAGCTTATACAACTGCTCAAATTGCCATCTTTTTTTTTCTTTAATTGCAATACATCAAAAAAAAAAAAAAAAAAAGACTACTCAGGGAGGGCAACTCTGTTCTTCCATCATTTATGAAGGTCCATCCCAGAACAAAAGAGAATCACACTAATATTTGCTTTGTCCCAACAGTGAAATGTTCTCATTCTCCTCTTTACCCTCAGCTACCTCCTCAATTATCCTCAATCAGAGCTGTGTAACGGGAGAAATGTCCTCACTTCAAAGTTATGCTGGCCTTTGAATTAAATGAAGTTAAACTAGATATGTCTCCAACCCACCCATTCTCTAAGCCATGGACCCTGAGGTCTACCAGGTTCTCTGCCAGACTTAGCGACCAATTTGGGCCGTAGGATTTGAGACGATGAAAAACTTAGAAATAAATGCAGTTCATTCTCCTATAAGTAGATGAGTTCCTGCCAGGTTCATCCAGGGAGGTGGAGCATAAAAGAAAGGAGGAAATGGCAAGGCAAGGGGAAACTTTCTTCATGTCGGAAATTTAAGTTTATAATTAATCAGAGAGAATAGACATAGTAAACACATACAAAAAAGTTCTTTAGTATTTTTTTACTTTGTCTTTTGCATTGCCCCTTTTCTTCTCTGCTTCAATCCAACTTTAAGAAAATAAAATCCTAATGCTGAGATTTACCAAGAAAATATATTTCACTTCAAATGAAAATCAGTGAGACTGCTGGTTCTTTCATCAATTGTATAGATATCCCACTGGGTAACAAGTTTAATGGATGACACAGGAATGTTTTAGCAGATAGATTACCCTAAAACACTGCCATCATCTCGTGCACATTAACATAACTTTCTCAAGCTGTGGAATTCATGATGAGTTGGAAAGTTCGCTGACTCCGTGTTTTCCTAAAACGTCCTTAAAAGAAGACTCCACATACAGTTAGCTCTTTCCTTGTATTTGGGGGTTAGGCTTTATCATTTAGAAGCTATTATTTTCTCTTGCAGAAATAAAAATAAAATATAGCTACTTTCTCAATCTCTTAAACTGGAAGGGACCATCAACTATGATGATATCAACCAGCATAAATGTCAAAGTCTCTTTCTGTGTACTGCTACACATAAATTATTGAAGGCTCTAATCTGCCTGAAATTGAGAAATTTTAAGTGTTTCAGTTATAAGAAATTCAAATGTTTTTATAAAATTTTACTGAGCACTTTAGTATATTGTCTGGGATGGAGTAATCATGTTAGAGTAATTGTTTCATTAATGGACCTATAATCCACTGAGGAAGTTACTATAATTTCCCTCACTTTTTCAGTGAGGTATCTTAGCCTTCAGAGGTATGCCCCAATGTTTAAGCAGCATGTCCCAAAATAAATGGGGAAAATGAATCAGATCTGATTCTGAAGCCATTTGCTTAGCCACTAAGTTTGGCTTATTGTCCTTTCAGAGGGTGTATAATAAAAAGCATCTACAAATACTTCTAAGGTGCAGACACTAAAAAGAAAATTAATGTGAAAGAAAAGGAATAATGGAGATGTGATGAAATAAAATCAGATAGGAACGGAGTCTGTCTATATCAACTGCCTCCATCTTTTTCTGTGTGAAAAACAACCACGCTGAGATCAGAAAAAAGGACTCTTTGTTTCTACATGCAGAGGACAAAGCATCACGCATCTGAGGCTGAGTGTTGTAGCTGCCACTCTTTTCCTGTTTTCCTGCTTGAGGGTCCAATTAAAATAGAAAAAGGCTGGAGTTTGTGTTTATCTGTTACCAATAGCTATGTATTATTCACTTTGATTTCTCTAGGCACAAAGACAGTTGGGCTTATAGGAGGGAAGAGGCAAAGAGAGCAGTGAATGCCATCTGCTCAGATCATAAAGGGCAGCCTGTCAGCGGAGTGCTTAATAAAGCTATTCCTTCCCAAGAATGCTTATCAACCATAGGGGTTAAAGGCCACTGAACCCTGTGCAGAGTCAGCGTGGCCAGAGCTCAATGAAGTTTCTTTAACATACCTTCCTCTCTGCCCATATCAGCATTGCAGCTGCCCTTGTTGTCTACAAGACACCAAACACCCCTGTTAATAAACACAAATAACTCCACAAAACAACTGGAGACATTGGAGTATCTAAGTGCTAAATGAATATCTAAATGAGTCAACCTGTGTATCCTTCTATTGACTGTAAAATGCTAGTCAAATATAAGGTGGTATTAAAATACAGATTACTTCCATGTAGTATGTTATGACATCTCAACAACTCAGGGAGGTTGTTTATATTGACAGTTTTCAGATAATAACATGGTACTGTTTTCAGATAATAACTTAATACTCCAAATATTTCCCTGAATGTCTCTGGACTACAAAGTAGTATAGCCTCAACTCAAATGTGGGTCTTTTTGTTCCCATTCCAGCAACTTTTCCACTGTATCATAGCCACCGCATTTTGGTGTTTTTTTTTTTGTTATTAACGTAGGTATCTGCAAACACAATTGTGCTTGACACAGTTTATATCGGTAACTTTAAACCAACCTCAGACACATATTTTCTGGTGTTGGTTTCTTATTTAATAATAATAAATAAGATCAACAACAACTTTTAGTCTTCAAGGATGTTTACCAGTCTGTTATTTTTTAATTTTCCCATGAATGTTTGTAAATGCCAATATATTATGCCCACAGTCACCTTTTTAATGTCATTTTTTCATACCACCAAGCCAAGAATGTCTTTACATCTGCCTGGAACAAATTATTAATAGTTCAATTCCTCCATTCTTTCAAAATCTGAAGAAACTCTAATGAAAAGTAATATCCTAAAGTGGAAGAATATATTCAATTTCCTTGAAAGCCATGGCCTGATTTTCTTTAGCCATGGTCCAGTGTCTTTGACTCTGTTGGTTTGTGGACCTGTGCTAATCTCATTGTATTAATATTAAAAACTGTCTAGAGTCCATGTACTTTATTAAAGTCAAGCCTTTTTGTCTACCTTTTCTGACCAGGTGAGAACTGACACTTTTGAAACTAGAATAAACCAAATGTCTGAGCCAGAACTCCCTTTCTTTCCAAATTACTCACATGTGTCCCAAACTGTTGGCGAGCTGGTGCTGAGTGGCTCTTAGATTTCCTTGTGCAGTTTGTCCCTGCACGCCAAGCAATTGACTTATGGGTAATGTGGCATGAAACTTGCCTTTCCAATTGGAGCTCTCTTTTCAATTCCAACCACAGTCAGTGGTGATTGAATGTCATCACCTATAGATTGATTTTTGATCCTAAAATGCCACAAAGCATTCATCTCAGAATTGTTTCAAGGAGGTGACCGACAGCATCTCAAAAACCACTACCAGCAGCATGTTTCATCAATCAATATATACATTATTTTCTTTAAAAATCTGAAACAAATCCAAGTTCTCCCAAACCCAAAGCCAAGTCCAGATGCATGGAAATGTTAGTGATTTTTCCCCCACAACTGGCTCTGTTTCATACATACTTTGCAAAGATTTAGGATTTGGGGTAAATAATGTACATGTTGGTTTTATTTGGTGGCATTCAAAAGGCCAGGTGAAGATAGGGAGCTATGGCTGACTTTTTCTTTCCGTTTACAGATTTGTTCAAATCCAAATGATTCTGGGGTGTGATTTTGTGGAAACAAAAAAAAAAAGCTGGAATAACAAGTACTCAGCATTCATGAAACTCAGTCGACTGCTATGAAAAAGGCAACTTAATGAGCAAACCAGGAAATGTGATCTGGACTGAAGAGTGTCTTCCTTGAGAACAAAAGTTATTGACCAAACTGCAAATCTATAAACCAGAGTAAGATCTAAGCATACAAGGGGGGCAGTAGCTGAAAAGGAAAGTTTACTCTTTACATGTTCATTGTGAAGAAAAGGTTGTTCTAACATTGATACTTGTAATTTATGCTAACAATGTTAGAATATTTACAAAGAAGGAATTTTCAGAAAATGTTAAACCAGAAAATGTTTTAAATTTATAATGTTGGCTACAACATTATGATTACTCCTTGTCTGTACTTTAGTATTTTTCACCATTTGTGAAGAAACATTAAAACAAGTTAAATGGTAACAACAACAACAAAAAAGACATGCTTTATGTATCTGACTCTGGATCCCGGACTGAAAGGATAACGGCTACCTGGGACCTATTCTTCTTGTGATGACAGAAGGACAAGAAGGTCAGGCTAAATCATACAAACACATTCCAAGCCTCCTCGTATGTCACATACACAAGCCTCCCATTGGCCAAAGTGAGTCATATGGCCAAGTCCAAAGTCACGGAGAAGGGAAGTACACCCCACCCATCATGAGGCCACATCAAGAGTGTGGCTGCAGAATAGAGGAATAACTGGGACCAACAAATTTATCCACTATAACGTTTAATACAGTAAAAAAGCAGAGTATTTAATCCAGAGAATTTACTAAGTGGAAGTCAAGAGAGATTTGATTATACTTAGGTCCAAATGAAGTAATGAATACAATGTGATCTGGACTAAAGAGTGTCTTCCTTAGAACAAAAGTTATTGACCAAACCGCGAATCTATAAACCAGAGTAAGATCTAAGCATACAAGGAGGGGCATTTATTTTTTTGGTTCATTCATTCACTAATCCATACAATCAACAAAAAATATATTGTGTTTCTCTTATGTGTCAGGTACTCTGGAGATGTGGGGAAAAAATGAGTAACGAATTTCCTTTGCCCTTGACTATCTGATGGATTATCTATGCTGAGAGATGAAGAACAGTTCATACCGAACAATAAAACAGAAAAAATTTGATTTCTTGACTTTGAATGCCTCTGTTAAGACAATAAATGTACCTTCCTACATGTGTGTCTGCATAAACTAATGATAAAATCAGCTAATGTATTTTGATTATTCTTAGCAGCAAATAATTACACATTGCCTTTTACATCCATCCCTTCAGAGTGTCACAGAAGATATATTTTAGTGTGAGAGAGCAAAGGACAATGTACTCCTGAGACTAGGGCACTGTGAAGTGCTCTTCAGAAGAAGATACCTAAACAATGCCAGATCCATAAACAGGTGGGCATTTAACAACAGAGAGAAGCTTTGATAATAAGAGAATTACTGTCCTTCTGGAGATACTTATGTTTCTCTCACAGATAAATGTTAAGTATATTTATGGAGGTTCTGTAGGGTAGAGGAGAGAATATTTCATCGTTTAAGTTTCCTCCATTCAATTCCTGAAAGTGAGTAAGAACTTAGACACTCAGGAAAGAGACTGACTGTGAAATCCTAGTCTAGTGCTTACTGTGCCACTAATCAATAGTGTCACCTATAGCGAATCACCTCACATCCCTGGGTGTTGCCTTCTCTAGGAACCATCCCTAATTGCACCTCTCTTCCCAAGGCTAGGATAGAAGGGACATTTTGATTCTTTTATAACTTAATCCTATCTCTATTAATTTGCCTATTAAGTTGTTTTATAATTATTATGCATTCATTTGCCTCTTATACTGCTAAGTTTCTTGAAATCACAGAGAATAACTTAGACCTTTTGTAGCATATATCTAGAAAAGAAAATAAGACATATTGATGATCGGTTTAAAACACTCACAACTCTACGATAGGCTCCTCTGAAATTGTGTGAAAATCTGGTAAATTCATTTTGGCTGAGGAAATCCCAACATTTTTCTGAGAATAGACCTCATTATCCACCCCATAAAGTATAATAATTGCTATTATAGGACCCATGCCTTAAATTCATTAGATTACTTTGATACTTCATTCTTCAACATTACATTTAAATTCTGGCTTGGTTATATGACTTTGAAAATAAAACTCAGGCCTTTAATCTGTCATCTTCTGCTTATGGACAATTAATAAAAATGCACAAAGATGAAAATTTTGATATTTCATAGATTTGCAATAATGCTTTCCTAAAACAACAGCCTTTTTAGCAGGCCACTGGTATGATCTGGAGAAAATGCTTGAATATTAACTGTAGAAGAGAATGGAGGATTCATCTGATCTAAGAGTTTTTATTTTATAGTTATGAAAATTGAGATCCTGAGAGATGCAGTGACTTGCACAAGGGCACCGTGAGTCTCGTAAATGATAAGCATGGGACTTGTTACAAGTCTAACATGAGATTTTTTAAAGGCGGGGGACTACTTAATATCTTGCTTCCTCACATGCCACACATGTCACCGTCTTTTATTTGCCACCATGACAACTATTCATAAACATTCATCATTCCAGAACTCTTTACTTTTATTTATGAAGAGTTGTGTGATGATAGGCAAGACATTTGACCTCCCTGGTTTCAAGTCTAATAAGGGACATGGCTAAGTCATATAGATGACTTTTAAGATCACTTCTACATATATTCTAGGCAATAGAGGGATTACAACAAGATTTAGGAATACTTATTAGAGAAATAAGTTTGAAATATATATATGTGTGTGTGTGTATATATATATATACGTAGAGAGAGAGAGAGAGAGGGAATATAAGGTCAAAATACATATATTGAATATAAGGTGGAGATGTATGTGTGTGTGTGTGTGATGACTCTGAGAGCTTAGCCCTTGCTAGAGGGACTTTTTTTTTCCTATGATAGTAGGTTTTCATTGTGATGCCTGTGGGTCTGTCCCCGGGTCCCTGAAGATCCATCCCCAATCATGCCAGGGAGAAGCACATTGGTCCCCAGTTGCCCCTGGGGTGCCCAAGCTGGTTCGATGTCCCTCCACCTCAGGGCATGCCCCACTCTGATGGAGTCACCAGGCAAGCAGCACCACAGAGAGATGGTGGGCAGGGAGCTCACAGTCCAAACACCCCTCAGTCCACTGCAGGATCCAAAGAGGAAAGGTCTGAGCCCCACTCTCTGTTGAAGCCTCGGTGTGGTGACTCAATTGTCTTTCTCCACTGCCATAGGTGGCGGAGGGGAAGGACAGTAAAAGAGTCTGGGTGTAGGAATGCTAGTACTCTGGTTGTGCCCATCTCTCCCCCCCAGGAGGCCACCTGCCCAGAATGTCTGGGCATTGGAGTCACATAGGTCACCCAGGACCCACTGGAACCCTGCGGCTCCTGAAGCCTGGGCCAGAGTTGGAAAATGTCTGTGTGGGAATGAGCGAGACAAATCCTGAGGAGTTGAAGCCCCCTGGCAAGGACAAAGGTGCACCATGAGTAGAGAAGCAATATGGTAACTGCCATCCTGGCTTGGGTTGGTGGGGCAGGAAGCACCCCAGAGGGGCTGGGAGCCTGGTGCCCTGTCCACAAGAAGCCCCCAGCTCACTGGCGGCAGCAGCTATGGGCAGAAGGTCTCTCCAGCAGCTCAAGAACCCACCGTTCATCAGAGATGTGAGGGAAGGGGAGAAATAAACTGCTCCATCTACCCTTGTCGTTAGACTCCAAGCCTCTCAGGGGTTGATCTCCACTGCTGACGCCTTGCTCCTTCCTGCTCTACTCTGCAACTTCTTCCCACAGAGTCTCCGGTAGGTTCTGGCATGTTTCCCTCAAGAGAATACCTGATCTATGTTTGCTTGTTTGTTTTTTCTTTTTCATCTAAAACTTTTCCTTCTTTCTGAGACAATCTGGCCGCTGGTGTCTCTGGTCCACCATCTTCAAAATGGGCAAAATTACATAACTGATAAGCGGGTAATGTTGTGGTTTTGTTCTAGTAATAGAATAAAAGTTTTATAAGTGAGTACCTTTGATCTAGCATTAGGAATTTATTCCAAAGTAAAGGTTCATGTGAAAGAATATTCAGTATAGCATTGAACAAAACTGAAAATAATCTAAGTGTCCAAAGTAATGGCAGTAATTTAGAAGAGTTACAATTATCACCAGCCTCCCAATACCCTGAGCAATAGTCATCTCTCCCTTATTCTATGCTGCATCACCATCTGGACCAAAAAACTGTTAGAAGTGGAAGGGCTCTTTGTCATCACCTTCTCCAAACTCCTCATTTGATAAATAAGAGGTTGATGGCAAAAACGTCAAGTGAATCACTCACACTTGTAACACTCCTTATAGTCACCATAGTTTCTCCTTGCATAACAAACAGGAGTGATGGCTCTCAATCTTTCTTGGCTAGACCAATACTAATTAGATTTTACCCTTTTTCTATGACAGTTTTATTATTCTGCAAAGTACCCAGTTTCTACCAGCAACATTTCTCTTATTAGCCCAGTTCCCAGGAGAAAAATTAGCATCATCCATGTGTTCCAAAAGTTAACCTACTTTTTTGGTTGCTTATGGGTACAAAGGCAAGATCATGTTGCGCTGGTCCACACAGACTTTTCCACAGGCCTTTGTAATGCCTAGTAAATCTGGATTAAGTCTTTGGTTTATTAAAAAAAAAAGAAAATATCCCTGGCTTTTCTCATAAAACAAAGTGTAAAGCTTTTCTTAACTGTCTTCTATCTTTCTCTTGCTCTTGGAACAAGACTAAGCATGCCTTCGAGTAGATGACATAAAATGCCCACCTCATGAAGACGTATTTCACACTTCAACTTCTGAGCAATAGCATTTTCTAAGACATTGTCCCATAGAGAATTAAAGTAAATATTTTGTATGGCACTCAAAGACATTTGCAAAGTCCACTAATCATTTCAGGTAATGGGAAAATAATGGAAGAAGCTCTGGAACTAGGCCACTAAAAGCTATCTTTTGAGGCTAACGTGTGCAAATGGGTTGGCTACGTTCTACTGCTTTTAAAGCACAGTAATTTAGATGATTGTTTAAATCTTTTTAACTGTGTTAGTATTTAAACTGCATTTTTATGTCTAAAGATCAGAGGCCCTGTTACAAATCTCTTGGAAACCTACCACTAATTTATTAAGAAGTAATAGCTTTAGTGACTGTAAGAATTCACAACACCTATAAGTTTGAGAATACACCAGAAAGTTCACCAAAAGCCTGGAGCAACCTGCAATTGGCTATGCTCACTGTGGAAGGTATAAAGAGCCTGTCTTCCCCTGAAGCAACAGATTCTACTTCCTTAAAGAGATCAATGACCTACCCGCTTATTTGTTTGAGGCCTCCCTGCTTAAATATGTTCTTCTTCCATCTGCTTTGAAAGCAGGTTAAGCCCGCTGGGTTATAAAAAGTCTGTAGCATAACCTGAAAACAACTGATATAAGCCCATCTCCAAAAAGTACTTATGACTACCCTGTTTGGTTCCCCCAAAGCACCACTGTCCCTGTGGAGCGGTGTTTCATAACACTTCATTGCTTATTACTTCTTCCCAGTATATAAGCATCTAAAAGGGATGATTTCTTGGCCATGGTAGCTCATTTGAAATGCATTCCATAATTAACAACTTTGAAAGCAAAGAGGTAAATTTTGTCACATGTATTATTAAAGCAGAGTGAAATCTCCCAGGACCAAATTAGGCACTTGATTAAAAATGTCTGTGTTAAAAGAAACAAGTAGATAGGGAGTTGTGCTCTCAGCAATCCCAAATTAGCACACTGATTGAAGCGCCTATTCAAGCCATGTGGAAAGATAGACCTTGGGACTGCTTGGTGAATGAGGACTCGAGTGTCCCAACTTGAACACAGGTCAACCAGAATCAGTTTTAATGAGGTCATCTGAAAGTAAAGGAGATAAGGGACTCAGATGAGGACCCAATGAGCAAGTAATCATGGTGTTATGAACAAAGTAATAATTGGGAATTCATAAACCTGGACCACATTTGTTCTTCAACATTTCAATTTTATTTTCAAGTACTACATGCTAGATTTTAGTCTTCTGGTTTTTTCTCTGCCACTCCTGATCTTAGCCAAGATTCCTACTTCCTCCCCACATCTGTTCCCACTTGTGTAAATTGAGAGGGTGGGAAGAAATGATTACTAAGGGGATTCTTACATAATTTTAGGAAAAGAATGGAAGTTAAAACTCTATCTAAAAGAATGGGAGAAAATATTCACATGCTACACATCCAGTAAAGGGCTGATAACTAGAATCTATTTAGAACTCAGGAAAATTGGCAAGAAAAAATCAAACAACCCCATTAAAAAGTAGACAAAGGACATGAACAGAAACTTTTCAAAAGAAGACAGACTAATGGCCAACAAACATGAAAAAATGGTCAACATCTCTAATCATCAGGGAAATGCAAATCAAGACCACAATGAGATATCACTTAGCTCCAGTGAGAATGGCTTTTATCAAAAAGTCCCAAAACAATAAATGTTGGCATGGAAGCAAAGAGACAGGAACACTCATACACTGCTGATGGGACTGCAAACTAGTGCAACCTCTGTGGAAAGCAATATGGAGATACCTTAAACAGATACAAGTAGACCTCCCATTTGATCCAGTAATCCCATTATTGGGCATCTACCCAAAAGAACAAAAGACATTCTATAAAAAGGACATCTGCACTCAGATGTTTATAACAGCACAATTCACAATTGCAAAGAAGTGAAAACAACCCAAGTGCCCATCAATACATGAGTGGATTAATAAAATGTGGCCCATATATGCCATGGAGTACTACTCAGCCACAAAAAAATATTGGTGATCTAGCACTTCTTGTATTATCCTGCATAGAGCTGGAGCCCATTCTACTAAGTGAAGTATCACAAGAATGGAAAAACAAGCACCACATGTACTCACCATCAAATTGGTATTAACTGATCAAGACTTATGTGCACATATAGTAGTAACATTCATCGGGTGTTAGGTAGGTGGGAGGGGGGAGAGGGAATGAGCATATTCACACCTACTGAGGGCAGTGTGCACTGTCTGGGGGATGAACACACTTGAAGCTCTGACTCAGGTGGGGCAAAGGCAATATATGTAACCTAAACATTTGTACCCCCATAATATGCTGAAATAAAAAAAACTCTATCTAAAGTTTTATTTTATTTAGGGATACAGTATATTTTCCTTTAATGACATTCAAATTGATTTTATAAAGACCTTTTAAACTCTAATCCCCTGCCAAACTTCTATAATTGTTTGCAATTGTCTCTAAAAAGTGCTACACAGCCAACGATAGAAAGTCAAATTGCATCAAGACAGGACTATCACTTTGGAGGAGGAAGAATCCTAAAACTCTGATGGCTAAGAGAGATGAGGACTGCAAAACACCCTTTTAACTTGGTGATTGTAGCAGGCAAGAGAGAATTTAACGAGCTTGGCAGAGTAGCTCAGTGGCACTCTGCCTGGTCTCAGCTCTGTGCATCCCACATCCAGTGAGGGTCCTTTGTTGAAAAGAGCCTGACTCTCTGGAGTTTTGCCCTTTCTGGCTCTCTGAGGGCAGTGTGTTTGGTTGACAGAGAAGTTCTTCCCCAAATGAATGCAGCTACCAAGCTTACACATAATCTAAAATTCAATTAATTTTTTTAAAGCTAAAAAAGAAAACACGCTAATGTAGTAATCCCACAGACTCTGCCTTAATGATCCTGCTGACTGTGGCCAAGTAAAAACTGTTGTGGGAATCATAATTTGGAATTTCCTGTTCTACTTAAATTCTCCAAGGCCAAATTATCATAAAGATCTTTCTTATATTGAAATTCCACTTTTCCAGAAGGTAAAGAACAACCTGCCTTTATATCCAAAATAAATCAAATTGAAGAGAAGAATTATTAATAGAAGGTGACCTTGGATATGTCATTTCACCCTTCTGAATCTCGTCAATGAAATGGTGGTTTTTGGAGCTCTTAGTCCCTTGCCAGCACTAACATCATATGATTCTGTTGCACAGGTGCTACCCAGTAATTGAGGGTTATATAAATCACACAGGAGTAAGAAGCAACAACGGACCACTAAGGAAAGGCAGTTAGAAACATACATCTCAGATCCCTTTCAAAATGTCAACTAACAGGCTTTTTTCCTTGGCGTATTGCCTTTTTAGCTGTCAGCACCTTATGCTGCTTCTTCCACAGGATTTTTAAAATGAATTAAAAAAATGTTTTTTAAATGATCTAAACCCTAAAGGATGGCTTAAAGCTAAGAAGGTAAAAACTGCTGGTGAAAAAAAGGTCAGGATGACCATTTATTGAAGAATGTGGTCTCCATGGTCATTTTATACGATACCTGAAGCCATTTTTCCTAAAGTTCTTATTTCAAGATTATGGCACATTTCAGGCTCTATCCACACATGACAATCTATGTTTTGCAGACTCCTTAATTAGTGAGTAAAGCCCTACGACATAACGTAAGGTTTGGGTGACACAAAATGTACCAATAAAAGCCTTCCTCAATGACAAGGAAGAGAGTCTAGTGTGTTTTCTTCCACTTATTAGGTGCATTTTAATTAGTATATTTGTTACTCATCCTTGAAAACAACTTTTGTCCATGTAATTAAAATCTATCTACAACATTAAAGAAAAAAAAGGAGGAAAAGAAGGAGAGAAAGGAGGATGAAGAGGTGAAAGAGGAGAGAAGAGAGAAGAGAAGGGAAGGGTGTAGAATATCAGAGTTGGTATAAGATTGTGGCAGTGAAGAACAAGGAGAAGTTCAGGGACCCAGTTTTGCACTAATTAGCTTTGTGCTTAATCTTAAGTCAGTAGATCTCTCTGCTCCAAGGTCTTTCATCTATAGCATGATTTGGCTGGATTATTAATAAACTATTAATAGTATTTACCTCAACTCAACTCTCTTACAACTCAAATATGCCATGACTGTAAGTAACTAGAAAACAGTTATAATTTTAATACTCAAATGGAAATGTGGAATAATTTAAAGTCCTGATTTGTAATCTTTTGAAGATCAAGAAAAGTTTTGGCAGGTTTGTTTGTACGTATGGGTAGTGGGGGAAGTGAGTGGCTGCTTGCTTGTTTTTAATCTGTCAGCTCAAGGGGCCACAATTTACCCTTGCCATCCCTCCTAAATTCTGAATTCACAATGTGTCAGAAGATCATCAAAACCGTCTTATGCCTTCCTCTAGGGACCCAGAAACAATCATTCAAATGTTTTCCACGTGTACTCAATCGAAAGCAGTTCTGGAAGACTTGAGGGAGTTCATATACAGCTTCTGTCAGTGATGCAGAAGGAGAGGTGATGGGAGTCATTGAAATGTAGACAGCAGGGAGAGAACTGTTAGAAAGCACTAGTGAGTTTAAGACAAAAAGAATTACATTAGTGCCAATGAGTATTATTCCATAAAAATTCCCTTTGTGACTGATGAGAAGGAGCTTAAATCTTCAAATAAAACATTTAATTCACACCTGACAGCGATTTTCAGAGTATGGAACATGCAATGTTAGTAGTTAGTTCCATTCTTAGCCCAGGGAAAAACTGTGCAACAGAATAAAGTGGCAATAAAATAAATGTCTATGGTTCTTGGAAAAGAAAAACTCTGAAGAGAAAAGCCCTCTGGCAAAAAAAGAGTAAGCCCATGTGCCGACCTGAATTCCTCTAACTTTCGATTCTCAGGCTAAAGGGTTTACAATGCTCCTGTTATTTCTGCACTGGTCTGACTCACACTCTAGCACATACACACAAGGTTGACTCTTGGCATCTGTGGATTCAACACTCATGCTGTTGATCATGCACAAGCAACTTCCGAAGGTCTTTGACTTGTGGTTGTCATTTTGCTGAAACCCCAGTATGAAAAATGCTAAGCGAGGGTTGCAAAAGTGAGTCAGTTAGATTGAACTCAGTGTCTACTTCTCAATGCAACTTCACTATTTCCTACTCCTCTGTTTGCATTAATGTCTATGAAGACATATGCAAAATGCTCCACCCCAACAGGAAATAACTGTAAGCAAATAATGGATTCACAAATTTGGTCTTTTGGGAACTATATGTTGGGACTAAGGCTGGACAATTACACCCCATATGTCATCCTGTGCAACCAATTGAAACACAGAAGACATAGACAGATGAAGTATCGAAATGTCTCTGGTTAAAAAGAATATATATCTGTTGCCAGTAAACTGGATTAAAACATCTAATATGGCTTGTTGCCACATTTAGGCTTCTCACTTTTTTCCTCCCAGAATTAAACATGCCTACTCAATCATAGCAGAGCACTCGAAAACAATAGGCTTTTTCTCTAAGAAATGTACAGCAGTAAGAGAAGGAGAACATGTGTGTCTTGAGAGAGAAAAGGGGTCTAGGACAAATGTTTATAGACCCTTTACCTGATGTCACCAATCAAACATGCCTCTCTTTTATGCATAATCAATAAGCAAGAGGTGGAAAGTAGGGTAGAAGTATTATTCACGGAAATGTGGACATTTTGCTATCTGAATTCAAGTCTTTCCCACCCCATGGTACTAAATAAGGCATACTTCATTACAGTTATGTGAAAAGAAAGGTTTTAAGCTATTTAATTTTATTCAACTTAAGTCTACAGGCATAAAAGGTATGACACCTTTCCTTACCCATCATGAGAATCATAACTGACACTTTTGTAACAAAAAACAGGTTAACAAGAAAAAAGTATAACAAACTTATTTAATCAAAATTATATGTGACATGGGAGCCTTCTTAGGTTTGATGAAGAATGGACAGTCATGTAGAAATGTGACTGAGCAAAAGGATATGACCTAATGGTAATAGACTGAGGGGGAAATGCAGCAAGAACAGTCTGTTTAGATTTTTCTTGGCCTTTCTGTATAGCATTTCTTCCCCCAGGTATAGGGCAGAACCCCTCCGGAATGAGGGTCTTCAAGGGAGAGGGGAGAAGGAGGAGACGGCCTTTCTAGGTTTTATGGCTTGCTTGAGAAGACAGGAGCTCTAGTTTCCATTACCCTCTTTGGGGAAGAAGAATTCTGGTTTATGTGACTTGCTTCAGGGGATAAAGAGGGATAAGAGACAGGAGGCCTGGAGAAGGTCAGAGAGAATTTGCTTTTGAGGCTTTCCAATCTTCTCAACATTCCAAAGCACCATACTTTGGGGTACCATTTTCTGAACCTAACACAAGGATGACTTGGCATCCAACAAGATGGCTCATGGCAGCTTAGACAAACCCTGATGGAGCTGACACCTCGAGGGTTATCTGCTGACTGCAGTCCTTTCAGTTGGGCAGCCAGTCTTTCCTTAAAAAAGAGAAATTCAGGATGTTAGAATGAAATGCAAGGGACAGGCAGATATTTAGATCAATGCAGAGATACGCAGATATTTTTCTCTTGGGCCAATCTTGCAAAGGTAAGAATCCAATTTAAATAGCCCTTTGTGTTGGTATTTTCTCATTACCCCTTTAAATCCACTTTCCACCCTCAACACCTTCACCTGTGTCCTAGAAAGCTGGCCTTCATTTACTATAGCAATGAGCTTTCTTGCCCTTTGGTTTCCTGTTGAGAATCACCTACAGAGGATCAAAGGGCAGGAGGAGAGGAAAGTCAGGGTTTTTATTCCTCTAAGTCAACCCTTCCAGCCTGTAGGTTGGAAGTAATCCCCTCCTAGAGGCCACCACTGCTGCCAGATATCTCTCTCCCACAGCTGTAACTCCTCCAGATGTCAGTAATGGCCCCCTCCCCAAACCATTCAAGTTCACAGATGTGATAACTTGATACTGTTACAGTGGCGGGTACATAACCATCCTATATTTCCTTAACTTTGCCCATGCCCATGCCAAAAGTCCCTTTACTAATCTAGCCCCAATTACTCCATCTCTTCCCGCTAGCAACTTGGCTAATTCACTCTGTATTTTTAAGCCTCTCCTCTAATGCTTGCCAAAGCAATAAAGAGATTCACTGCAACAAATGGAGGAAAATAGGAGGGACAATCCTTAGGAGCACAGTTAACAGGGCTGACTTTGATGAGAAGCAGCAAGTCTCTTCATTTTGCCAAGGAAGCCCCTCTCAATTTCTGTGCCTCAGTTAACACCCTCTTTTGATTCTTTGGAGCATTTGAATGCACAGTAGTTGATCTGCCCAGAAACCTCTTGGCCTGGAAGCTTTCCCTGGATGTTTTTGTTCATGAGCCTGAGGAATTAGTAAACACAGCATACAGCCAATAAAATCCCCACACACAGTTTGGGCAAATAATAAGGTAAAAGCATTTTCTTATTAAAGTTATGATTAGGTTTATCATTTCTAATCATAACAGTCTCACCAGGGAGAAAAGTAAGCAAGTCTTCATTATGCACCACTACCTGCCAAAGCCAGCATTCTCTTAAGGAGAAAAAAAGCTCAAGTAAGCAATCATGTGTTTTTGGAATACACACCATTGCCCAAAAAATTTGGTCCAAACTGAAACTCGCCTGATAAGCAATTGCTTAATCGCTTATCTGAGTTGGATTTACAAAGCTAATGAAGCTTAGACTTCAGGGTTCCTCACTTGCACCCCTTCCAAGGCTCTGGGAGGAGCCCTGCAATTTGTCCACATGGTCAATATGTGTTTATAACATTTGCCAAAATAAAAATTTTAATCACAATTGGTTAAGGCTATTTCTTTCCACTCTCCTATTCCTATCATTAAACTTCCTACTGTGTTTGATAAAGTTTGAATGGCTACAGGCATTTTTACAATCTGGCTAAGAAGAAGTTCAGTTGGGAATACATTTAGTTTTGATTTATGTGATGCATGTGTGTGGTTTCCAGTCACTTCTGCATATAGTTAAATTATTGTGAGCCTTTCCCTTGTAGTAACGGACGCCAGGAATATTCCTACCACCCACTGTGCCAACTCACTCTTCACCAGACACAGTGGTGCTAGGTCAAAGTGCTATCGTAAGGTGAACATGCTGCCCAAAACTAGTAACATGAGGGAATTAGAGATGCCTTAGTCTGTTTGGACTGCTACAACAAAATATCATAAACTGGGTAGCTTATAAACAACAGAAATGTATTTCCCACAGCTCCAGAGCCTGAGAAGTCTAAAACCAAGGCACCAGCAGATTCGTTGTCTGGTAAGGCCGTGCTTTCTGGTTCACAGATGGTACCTTCTCACTCTGCTCCCACATGGTGGAAGGAGCAAGGGACTTCTCTGGGGTGTCTTTTATAAAAACATTAATCTCATTCAAAGGCCCCTCTCAAAGGCCCCACCTCCTAATACCATCACCTTTGGGGTTACGATTTCAAAATATGAATTTTGGGGGGCAAAAACATTTAGACCATAGCAGAGAAGAAAGAAGGTTTAAAGGTCTGTGGCTAGTTGCTAGTATGTGCAATAATGCAAATAATTATATATACCAAACATAAAATTATAAATAGATTCGGTTCTCGAAGATACATAATCAAAACAGTTCTCTTCTCTCAGGAATAGACTCAATAATGCACAAGATAAAATTATAAGCACCATATATGTGTGTTTTTTTGATAAGAAACATGCAAAATAGAATTTAACAGAATTTCTGTGGTTAAAGGGTACAAATCTATAACTGTCCTACAAACAGAGAACACATCTGCATTTTTGTTATTATCAAAAATATTAAAAAGTATCAACGCCTCTAGAGGAAAGACTGAATTATCCTTATATTCTCTCAATAAAAAATCATGTTACAAAATGCTGTTATGTGAAGAAGCCATTGAAATAGCATGCAGAAAAGATGTATGACAGACAAGTGGCAGGCTGCTAAATAATGTAAAAATCATTATTTTTCTGGATTTCTTTACGTTTGTGGTATTTGTTACCTTTTTAAAATTGGGCACTTGGTTGTAACTTCTTTGCCCAGCTAAATATTCCCTTTTGTGTCTAATTGTATATTCAGGAATTTTGATTCTTTTTCTTAAAGAGCCCTCCACCCAAATTATATAAGTTTCAAGGCCCACAAAGGCTGGATTGTTCTGCCAGTGGGCCTCACGTGCAGTAATGTAAACTAAATTCAATTTGCTGTCTGACTCCATATACACGAAGCAGGCACTAGATACGATGGAGCATAAGGGGAGGGTCTCCATGTTAGAAAGAACACATGTCACAGGTAACATGACAATTGCCATCAGCCCAGAAATGCAAGTTAGTTGTACAATTGTCCCAAGACCATCGTCTAGCATACATTATCATCCAGCAGAGAGCTGTCAAGGCTGGACTTCAGAAAAACTGCTTTCTAGTTCTACCTTTATCCATAACAATCTGCTAAACAAAAAGACAACAGATGATTTCTCCGTACTTTCGTTTTCTCATAATGAAATGGGTTGACTTCTGGGACAAATGTCTTCTTTACTGACTACACAAAATAGCTAAAGTGCCATCGCCACCCCCTCCCCACTTGCTGAGACTTCCCAGAGGGCCCTACACCTCATGCCCTTTCACAGTGTCCCCCTTCACTCCAAATTGCTGCTGCACTGAATTCCTGATCGTGCCACTCACATCTGGCTTCCTGCAGTTGCAGTCCTCTCTCCTCCCCACTGAGCTAGAATATAGCCCCTCTCACTTTGTTCTCTAAAACAACACACACAAGGATATTTTATGCAGAAGGTTTTTGCTAAGTATTTTGGTATTTGTGGAAGATTACAGCCCAATGCTTGACCAAATATTATTTCAAATTGGACATCAGACATCACTGTGCCTCAAAATTCATCAAACATGCCCTGCCAAGGAAATATCTCTCCTAAGGCCATGTGTTCTTAGCCCCTAAGCTTTCTCATTCCTGGGGCCTATTCTCTAGAACCTTCTTCCCATTTCTTCTTTAAGTTTGCTAAATCCTTTCCTAAACCAACTGACAGTTGCAAAATTTCTTATACTTTATTGTGTAGATCTTTTCTTTTCTTTTCTTTTCTTTTTTTTTTTTTTGGTCTAAATTGGTCTCAAAAAGGAAATAGCCTGGGGTGGGGATTAGACTATATTTCATAAGGCTACACTTCATGTCTATTCAGGCACTTCAAAAACAATTCTCTTCAAAGAAGAATTCATTCATTTTGGTTTCTTCCCCAGCCAACCAACTTAAACTACAGGCAGCTTTTTGAAATATTAAAAACTTTCCCAGTTGCGGGTATTGTATTAAAAAAAACTTGTAAAAATTAAAAGAAAAACTATTGTGAAAGATTTTTAAAAATTAATAAGCTATAAGGTACATATCCATGGAATAGAGCTGTCATTTATTACATTATTTCTAGTGAAAACGTTATTATTGCTATCTCCAGAGTTACCATTCTGAGCTTTCTTTTTCCTGCCCTTGCATCAAGTACTGTTACAGAAATTCGAGTAGATTGGAGGATAACACAAGGAAGCTCAGAGAGAAGAGGAAAGAATACAGCAATTCAGACCACTTTATTCGTCACCGTTAGGAGAACTCGGCTGTATTACCCTCTCAGGAAGAGCTATATCCAATTATTCAATGAAAACAAAAAGTTCTACCACACGTATCAATCTGCTTACCTAGGCCGCCATTTTATATATATGAAATGGGACGAAATATGACAGATAGAAATCATATCCTCTCAAAAATAGGACTTTATTTTAAATAAGAGAATTATAGAATTACAGGGGTCACTAGAGATCATTTATTCTACTAGTCCCATTTCAAAGATAAGGAAAACCGAGACCCAAAGCACCTGTCTGGTGAAGGATGGATCATACCCCTGTGTAAGTCCAAGGTGGGCACCAATCCAGCCCTTCTGACCCAAGCTATTCTCACCTCTAAAATGTAATCACTTACCTGAGTTTAGGACGTTACAAAAATTTATTTTTAGGTTTTATTCAAGGGACAGACTCTTTGAAGCATGTACCAATGACACATGGATTCGAAATATCAGTTCTATGCTTAATCACAACAATCTACTTGTTTTATGATTTTTTAAAACTTAAATCCATTCAATATTTTTGGCTTGTTAATCTCTCTCTTTTTCCCTTCAGAAATACAATGTTGATTTATCAGTGAACACCCAATGCTATCAGCATTTAATTGCACATGAGTTAATTGTGAAGCTAGGTGGGAATTTTAAGAAAAGGATCAATCTCTTTATCATAGAAGTAATGAGTTTCTAATGGCTCATTGGTATACCATACTTCCCTGCCTTCCCAATGCTGGGTTGAACCATCTGCTTTCTGTCTAGGTGTTAATCACTTGTCCCTGACAGCTGATCAAGGGCATTTTTTTAAAACAGAGAAGAAAGTAGGAAACAGGAAAAGCATAATCACAACATTGTATTAGCACTACAATGACAGATATCAAAGTCTGCATTTCGGAGGAACTGTGTTAGTCACAGTCTCTTGGTTACAAATGACAGAAACTCACTTGCAGTTTAGGCAAGATAGGGAAATTATTGAAAAGATACTGAGGTATCTTATATAAGAGCTAGAAGAAAAGGGACTGCAGCTAAGCCTTAAGGACAAGTGAAACTACTCTCAACGGTCTCTCACCTCTGCTTCTTTGTGCATTTTGATTTCATTGTCTGAGACTAGCTTACACCACAGTGGGAAGCATGACTGCCAACAGCTCCCCTGCCTCAGACTCTCAGCACTTAGAGGGTGTTCAAGCTTTGAAAGTCCCAGGGAAGAACATAATTGGCCCAGCTTGAGTAGATGCTCATGCCTAGACAGCCTGATAGTAGTCAGGCAGATGGGATCCTATACTATTTCATGGTTGAAAAAAGGAAGTGCTGCTTCCAGTAGAAAGGAGAAGTGCTTGGCAGATTAAAAATTAAAAATAATTTAATATCTACTAAAAATATTTTCAATTAGGGAAATCATGAGTATATCACTAGAGACAGCAGAGTACAAGTGGGGCTGGTCTCTGGTTCCAAATTTAGTAGCTCTGGAACCTTGTGCCAGCACCTTAATTCATTAAGCTCCCTTGACCTCAGTAACTAATTCATAAAATGGGAATAAATATTTTAAATCATTGAAGGCAGGAGAGTAGACCAGGCATGTGGCAGCCATGGGCATGCACTTTACCGACCTCCTGCACAAGGAGGGAACTTGACCAAGAGCCTAAGCTTTAAGGCTTTGAAATCCATTGCCTCATTTGTGTCAAGCTTACTCCCAGACAATGCCTGAGCAGAGATGGGAATGGCAGATCTATGCCTGAAAGATGTAATACTCCACAGTACTCCAATGTCTTCTACTTTGGCTAAAACTGTCCTCAGTGACTTTGCTGAGTCTTCCTTAGACTTCACAGGACTCTACAATGCTCTGATCAAATTTCTCCCTTTCTCCTTAACTTGGGATCAGACTTAGATTATAGTGATGGAACACCCAGTTTTAGTTTCACTCCCTCTCTATTTCCATTCACACAACCATTTCCCCTAATAAAATCCTTGCACATTTAATCCTATCTTTGTACCTGGTTCTCAGAAGATCTAGACTAGTAATACAAGATGGTATAAAATTTCTTTCATGATCTATGAAATGATTTCATGCTTTTCACCCAGGGAATAGTTCCCATGAAGATCTAAATCAACTAGGAAATTTAAAAAACAAAAAGTACTGAGTCCTATTACTCATCCTAGGCCTACTATATTACAGTCTCACCAAATTTATACCTAGAATTTTGTATTTTATTTTTTAAAAAAGGGGGGGCTCTTGTGATCAGTGTGCTGGTAGTCTTTAGAAATGTTCAATATTTCCTTTAACTGCCCCCATGTCCCCTCTGCCCTGCAAACTCATGGATTTAAGGCACTTAACAGGATTGAACTCCTTGACTCCTTCATAGTTGGGGGAGGGAACATACGACTAGTTTTGGCCAATAAGTTTTGAGAGGAAACAATATACATTATTCTCAGGCTAGAATATTAAATTACCAGTGTGAGACCCTCAAGATCAGTACTCATCCAAGTGTGGGCTATAAATTGGTCCCAGTCCGCTCACTATTTTTTCCTAGTCCATGGCAAGGTAAGTACAAAAATGGAAATAAGCATTCAGAAAGCTTTATGGTGATTTAACATTGCTACAATGTCCAAACATGTGATCTATAATTTATTTTTATTATGTTTTATGAAAGTATTAGTGCATGACAGATAAATAAAATAAATAAATAAAAATTGGTCTTTTGCCACAGATAGATAAGTATTACTGTAGAGCTCTCATTTCCCTCTGGCACCAGGAATGGCAATATTCAAGATGGTGGCCACTCAATCAACTTGGATCTGAGAGTAACTAATGAGTGGAAACTCACCACACTCCTATCCTGCCCTCAGCCCTAGGCAAACCCCAAAGGAAATGCAATTAGAATAATAAATAAACTATTGTTGAGCTAAGCCACTAAGATTTGGGGACATTTTTGTTGTTGCAGAAAAATTCAGCCCATCTCAACTGACACAATCTCATAAATTAGGACAAAATGCACAAGATGAAAATAAAAATCTGGTTGATATAATAACTAATCAAAGGAAACCAGGGTTTCATGAGAGGCACCTAGAAAGAAATTTAGATTTGGAATTGGTCAATGAAAAAATTTCCTCTTTAGATAAACATCCAATATTTTCCATAGCATTTCTAGGTAAAGGAAGTTAATCTTTATAAGGCATTCCTCTTCTAACTAGGAGTAAATGGTTGGTAAATATTGAGTGTCAAACACCATGCTAAGTACATTTTATAGATTACTATATTTAAATCTAATAGAAACTCATGAGGTGGGTCCTATAATTAACATCATTTTTACTAATTAGGAAAATTAGTCTTACAAGGTTTTTTAAGTAACTTGGACAAGTTTTTTAAGTAACTTGTCCAAAGTTTTAGGTAACTACCAAAAGGTAGTTTTAAGTAACTACCAAATCACAAGTGGTAGTATTGGGATTCAACTCCACAATCTTTTCACTTTACCACATAACCTCCTAATTGTGGTCATACTAGTTCTTCTCTTTTAAAAGTCCATCCTTCCAAATAATTTGGTAATTATTCATTCGTTTATTTATTTATTCTTTCTGCTGATAGTAAAAGCCTATAATATACTATATCTTCTGTCCTCTTGCCAATACTATTCTGAACTCATCTCCACCAACTGTCTCCCTCATTTACTCAACTTTAGCCATTTGGATGTTCTGGACACTATTGTCACACAGCAAACTGCCCCAAATCTTAGTGGTGTAAAATATTCGTGTAATATGCTCACAGAATCTTTGATTAGAATCATGAAGAGAGCACAGCAGGAATGATTTGCTCCACCCCTCTGTTCCCCAACGTCAGAAGCCCCAGTTGGGAAGTTTGAGAGGCTGGGGTGGGGGTTGTGAGGGTGACTTGATGGTGAGGGGCTAGGATCGTCTGAAGGCTCACCACTCACACATCTGGTGGTTGATGCTGGCTATTGGTGGAACACCATATGTGGTTTCCCCGTGTGGCCTGGACTTTCTCACTACTTTGTGGCTGGGCTCCAAGAATGAGTGCCCCAATAGAACAAGGTTCAAGTGCATGACATGTTTATGACCTACCCTCAGAAGTCAAATAGTATCATTTGACTTCTACTTTATTGAACCCCTTAGGTTTAATAGAAAAGGATATAGACCCCCCTGCCACTCAATGAAAGGAGTGTCAATATCACATTGTAAGACATGCATATGTTATGGAAATACTGTAGTGGCCATCGCACCAGCTGTCTTGCTATTCCTTCACTCTGTCAAGCAAATTTATTCCTTAGGGCTGTGGTCCCCAATGCCTGGGCCATGGACTAGTACCGGTCCATGGCCTGTTAGGAACCAGGCCACACAGCAGGAGTTGAGCAGCTGGTGAGTGAGCGAGTGAACGAAGCTTCAGCTGTATTTGCAGCCTTTCCCATTGCTCGCAACACCAGTTTACTTTAGAGTCCGACCTGAACACACATTGAACACAATTTGCATTTATAGGAACAAAAATTAGTTGCACTATTATCAGTTTCCTCAATGTATATTATTGTGCAAAATAGCCTAGTAACAAACAAATGCAAACATAAACTAAACAGCTGAACTAGTTAGGATACTGACTAAAATTCAAAAGTCATTACAATTTTTCTTTACACCAACCATAACTAATAGTCAATTCCAGTTGCTAGCTGTGACCACTAAACCTAAAAGGCCTGTTTTTCCATCTTCTAACTTTTAGGCCCACAGCTGAACTTCCTCAAGCTGAAAAAAGTCTACCATTGATTTCCTTATAGAAAAGAGAGAAGGCACAATCTCCAGCTAATTTCCTCTGCATAACTGTTTCAATGCCAGCTTAGGCAGGTCTACCTGGCCTCTAGTATTCAGAATGCCTGGGCAACCCTGGGAGGTGGCCCAACACCTGAGCACCCTTGCTGCCTTGCTGAAAGTTGGCTTTGCTTCTGCGTGTCCTGTGGTTTCCCTGTCAAGGAAATAGGATATTATTTTACAGTTTAAAATATATCTAATTTGTGTAGAAAGATTTAAAAAAAAAATGGAAAAGAAGAGAAATGCTGAGTAACAAACATGAAAAGCCAAATAGCAGCCAACAGAAGTAAATGCTTATCCACAAAATTCCTATTCGTGCCATTGATTTACCTCATTCTGGTGATGATGACGACGATGATGATAAAAGAAATAACTTCCATTTAAAATTGCAGCTGATAACTGATCACAATAAGTTCTGCTCAGCAGAGGATCCATGAATTACTCCACTACATATTTTGGCAGATGGGTCACTTTGAGTATGAAAGGTAGACTACCAAATTATTATTTCTAAAGAGACAGTAAAATGAAGAGATCACTAAACTGTTTAACATAGTAAATGAACAAGAATTTGAGACTGTCAAAGAAAGGAAGGTGGGCAGGGAGAGAGGAGAGAAAAAGCTGAGAAACACACTGGCTATAGCCTCCAGAGCAATGTCAGTGCTATACAATGAACATTTGTGTCCTTCCAAAATCCATATGTCAAAAGCCACCCATCCCTAATATGATAGGGCCTTTGGAAGATGATCAGGCATGTGATTAGTGTCCTTATAAAGGACACCCTAGAGAAGTCCCTTGCCCCTTTGCCATGTGAGGACACAGTGGAAAGAAGGATATCCAGGAACCAGAAAGCAGCCATCACCAGATCTGCCTGTGCCTTGATCTCAGACTCCCAGCCTCCAGAACTGTGAGAAATAAATCTCTGTTGTTTACAAGCCACCCAGTCTATGGTATTCTATTATAATATAACAGCCTGAAAAGACTAAGCCAACCAATAAGAAATTCCTAATGACAGGGAAGGCAATGGAGCTGTCATAATTTTAAGCTGTTTGCATGTTGGGAAGTAAATGTTCTGTTGCCCCACACAATCGTAGAGGCTCTGGTTGGTTGTATCTCAGGCATGGAGTCATTGGGAAGGCATCTGAAATAAGGCTATTTTAGTGAGAAAATCCACATATAGAACTCAGAAGAATCAAGAACTTCAACTCAATCTCAATTTGAAGGAAACGTGAGCTAGCCTCTGAATCCCCTACAACACACAGATGGGGATTTAAGTCAATTCCATTTCAGTCTCAAAAGACAGGGTAACCCTAGTTAACATGTAAGCAATAATAATAGCTAAGTTTGAGGGTGCAAAAAAACTTGGAATAAGCAAATAAGTGGAATATTCTGCACTTTTTAGAGCCTGTTATTTTGGGTCATCTGATTCTGGCTTTTCATTACCTTTGAACTATTTTTCAACTCTGTAAGGTATAGAAAATTATAGTGCAATACAAAAGACTCTTGTCTATGAATATACAAATGAATAATCTGGTAGAGAGACAACTTGTCCCCCAATCAAGCCAGTTTTGTGTAACTTGCAAATTAATTTATAATTTCTGATTTGTAAACCTCTGGGTATTTTTTACATCTTCTTTGAGCAGCTATAATATCTGCCTGCTTCCCTCAGGAGACATTGATTACCTGATAATGGGTAAGTAACATCTGTAACATACATTCATTTTGTATCTGTATGAAAATCATGATTTTATCTTTTCTTAATTATCTTTTTAACAAAAGTGCTCACTATGATTCAAACATTATACTAAACCTTTTACATGTAGTACCTCATATCATCTTCCCAACAACTGAAAAGTTAGATACATTGTTATTTCCATTTTATAGATCAGTGTCAACAAATGGCAGCCCAATGGGCCAAATCAGGCCTGCCAAATTTGTCCTGCAGCCTGTAGTTATCTATAAAGTTTTATTGTAACACAGAATGCCCAGTGGTTTATGTATGGTCTATGGCTATTTTGCCATACAACAGTAAAAGTGAATAGTTGCAACAGAGACTGTATGACCCACAAAGCCTAAAATATGTATTATTTTTCCCTTTAAAGAAATAGTTTGTTGACCCTTATATAGGTGCAAAAACAGGCTTTGGAAAGTTATGAAAACTACCCTAATTCACACTGGTAGTGAGTGGTATAGCCCTGACTCTTTACTCCTTTCCTGTATTTCCTCAGAGGTCAATGCACCTGGGTTTTACTTGTCCCAAAACAGATCAGCTCCTATATGATATGATTTTATTCCTTTAAAATTAGGGCCCCTCCTGCCTCCATTTACACACTCGTGCTTGGAATTTCTCAAGGAACGGATAATTCTTTCATGCTGCAATGAAAGATATGCCTTAAAATGAAATGTGCTTGAGAAAATAAAAATAAGGAGTTAAAGCTTGTATGAAGGTGGTAATGACTGGTAATAGACCCCATTCCCTGAGTAGAGAAGGAGGCCAAGTCATTTATTTATACCCAGTTATAAGAAAGAAGTGATGGTTCAAAGGGAAATTGGCACAAAACGAAAATGCAGTTGCCTAAGGGCAGTCAGGCATCTAACTCAATACACCTCCATGGTTTACTCTCCCTTACCACCTCTGATTTGTTTTGTATTTTATCATCAAAAGTGAAGGTAAAATGTGTTGTTACAACAGTAACCTCTTATCAGACTGTGTCAGCTTCTGAGGGCCTGGCTGAAAATGGCAAGAGCAATTGTTATACCTAACGCTGTTCTATGAAGTGGTGTTTAACAAGTTTCCTTTTGAAATATTGTCATTCTGCCCTCCTTCTCCCAACTCTTACTCCCTGATCCCATATGATCCCAATTAGTGTTGGGGGGGGAAGGGACAGTTTTCCTTCAAAGAAACAATTGCACAGAACTGTATGTAAAGCAAATGAGTTCTGCCCAGCGCTTATGCATTAATTATAATTTTGCAAAAACCTATAGAGAAGGGTCAAGGTGTTGATGAAAAGGCTAATCAGAATTTTTTTTTTTTTTTCAAGGGCACCAGGACCAACAATCACCAACTGTCCAACGACTGAAAAATGTGGAGGTAGCTTCGGAACTGCATAATGGATAGAGGCTGGAAGAGTTTGGAGGTGCATGCTAGAAAAATATTAGACTGCCATGAAAGGAGTGTTAAGGGTGATTCTGGTGAGGTCTCAGAAAATAAGAGCTATATACGACACCTAAATCTTCTTAAAGATTACTTAAGTAGTCATGATTGGGATGTTTGTAGAAATACGAACAGTAAAGGCCATTCTGGTGACATCTTAGGTGTAAATGAGGAATATCTTTTTGGAAAATGGAAGAAAGGCCATCCTTGTGACAAAGTGCCAATGAAGTTGGCTGAATCGTGTCCATGTCCTAGTACTTCGTGGAAGGCAGAATTAAAGGGTGATTAACTGTTAAGAGAATATTTGGGCCGGGCGCGGTGGCTCACGCCTGTAATCCTAGCACTCTGGGAGGCCGAGGAGGGTGGATCGCTCGAGGTCAGGAGTTCGAGACCAGCCTGAGCAAGAGCGAGACCCCGTCTCTACTAAAAATAGAAAGACATTATATGGACAACTAAAAATCTATATAGAAAAAATTAGCCAGGCATAGTGGCACATGCCTGTAGTCCCAGCTGCTCGGGAGGCTGAGGCAGTAGGATCACTTAAGCCGAGGAGTCTGAGGTTGCTGTGAGCTAAGCTGACACCACGGCACTCACTCTGGCCTGGGCAACAAAGTGAGACTCTGTCTCAACAAAAAAAAAAAAAAAAAAGAAAAGAGAATATTTGGTAGAAGAAATGTTTAAGTGTCCAGGATGTTAGATGTCTTCTCTCACTGCTTATGGTAAAATGCAAGCAAAGAGAAACAAATTAAAATGGTCATTTGTAATCAAAACGGAAGCAGAACTTAAAGATTTGGAAGATTCTCAGCCTGGCCATGCAAAGAATTAAAAAGTATGTTTGGGAGAGATACCAAAGGTGTGGTCAATCAAAGTTTTGATAAGGAGATTAGCATAGATAGAAGGAAGCCAGATGCTGTTCATCAGGACAATGAAAGAATGGCCCTGAAGACATTTCGGAGACCTTTGAGGCTGCCATTTCCATCACGGGCCCAAAGTGCCAGGCCCTTGAGGGAAGAACAGTTTCAAGGGAGGGGACCAGGGTGCCTGTACCTTGGGATCACTACCCAGAACCACCTCAAGTCTCTGCTCCTTGCATTCTGGCACAATACTCCTCAGCACCCCCAGCTATGGCCCCAGTAGACCCAGGTGCAGCTCAGGCCTCTGCTCTAGAGGGAACAGGCAGTAAGTCTTGGCAGCATCCACATGGCACTAACACTGCAGGAGTACAGAGTGCAAGAGATATAGGGGCATGGCTGCCTCCACCTAGATTTCAAAGGATGCCTCAGAGTCTCAGGGCCCGGGCAGAGAACTGCCACAGGAGTGGGGCCACCATAGAGATTTCCCAAGAGGGTAATGTCCAGCAGAACAGTCAAGTCAGGGCTGCCAAAAAAGCTTCCATCAGGACAATGCCTAGTGGAGTCATGGAAGCAATGCTGCCCCTGAGACCCCATAACTGTAAAGCCACCAGCATGCAATGCCAGCCTGGGAAAGCTACAGGTACACATCTCCACCCAGGAAAGCTGCTGGGTGGGATGTGCCCAGCAAAATGTGAGGGCAGGACCCCTCAGGGTCTTGGAGGCCCAACTCTATCCCAGTATGCCCAGAGGGTGGGGCATGGAGTCATTCTCAAACCTCAAGATTTAATGTTGTTTGCCTCATTGGGTTTTGGACTTAACTTGGGACCTGGTACTTCTCCTTTCCTGTTGTTTCCTTTTAGAATGGGAATATCTATCCTATACCTGTGTCACCATTGAATTTAAGAAGTGCAGAACTTATTTGACCTCAAAGATTTCACAGCTGGAGAGCAATTTTCCTCCAGATGAATCTTACTTTGAGTCTCACTCACATCTAATGTAGATGAGACTCTGGACTTTAGACTTTTGAGTTGATGCTGGAGAGAGTTAAGATGTTTGGAGCCACTGAGATAGAATGAATGTATTTTGTGTGTGAGAAGGACATGAATTGGGAGAAGCCAGGGACAGAATGCTATGGCCTGAATGTGTCCCCCAAAATTTATGTGTTGAAACTTCGTGGCCATGTGATGATATTAAGAGGTGAAACTTTTAGGAGGTGATTAAGTCATGAGGGTGGAGCCCTCATGGAAGGGATTAGGGCCTTTATGAAAAGGCTTAAGGGAGTAGGTTCACTATTTTCTGCTCTTCCCCCATACAAGAACACAGCATTCATTCCCTCTGAAGGATGTAGCAATAAGGTGCCAACTTGGAGCAAGGTAAAGCCATCACTAGACACCCAATCTGCCAGCACCTTGATCTTGGACTTCTCAGCCTCCAGAACTGTAAGAAATAAATTTCTATGGTTTATAAATTACCCAGCCTATAGTATTTAGTTACAGCAACACAAACTGACAAAGACATAGGTATGTTTGCAAATACAGAATCCATAAATAATGAGGATTGACTGTATCATTTCCCACTCAGAAATAGCATATGCAGTAAATAACACTTTGGGGGTAACACAAACAGATCAGCATTGCCAAAATATGTAAGATGGGCATTTTTTAAATTCTAAATACCTCAGGAACAGGTTTCAAATACAGTGATTTCTCTAAAGAGAATGTCACGTTGGACAGTGGTATGAAAGATTATTGAATGGGGAAATATTGATTGCTTTATTACTTGGCAGGCATTGTGTGAAACAGTGGCCATTCTTGACATCCAGGAAGCTGGCATAGTAATTGATTTCCCAGTTCTCAAAAAAACTAGCACCTAAAATCCAATCTCAAGCAACCCTAAGGGCTTCTCGAATTGCCCTTCCAAAACTCCTCAAACCTTTAGCACATTAACCTTGAGAATATTAAAAGTCTTTCTCGTAATAAAACCCTGACATATAAGGAGCCTGTTAAAGGCTTGAGTCAAGAAAATACTAACAGTTGAGAAGTCAACAAAAATCAGTACTAGCTATTTTGCATATTATAGAAAAAAAAATGTGTTTTAGTGTAAAACTATGCATTGTCTACATACAGCACTAGGTCATCAGATTCCATCCTTGTATTTGTTTTGAGCTATTTTTATAGCCCCTTTGAGTTGTTGGTAACTGACAGACATGTAAATTCCATCCAATTTGGTAGAGATTTAATTGATTCTCCTATACTCCACAGAAAAACATAGTTTTTACCTGCATTGGCAATTCATTTCAACTTCCTTTTCTTGCTGGATAGGTTTGTGCTTTATTCACTTTTCCTTTAAACCAGTTATAACATCTGCCTGGTTCAGAAAGAAAAGCTTTTCTACTACCCTCTTAGTTTTCTCTTGGGAGCCTGAAAATTAAACTAAAAAAAGAGAGATTAACAGGAGAAATGGTACAGAATTTTTGTTAATATTTAGGCACATGAGAGTTCACAGGAAAGAAGTGAAACTCAAAAAAGCAGCTAGACTATGGGCCTTATACACCATTTTAACAAAGAATAGGACGTTTGAGCTTCAAGGGATGATAAAGCAGGAGAAGTGACTAGGAAATATATGGGGGAGTTAATAGAAGATAAATTTTGTTTTTAGTAAGATCTGCTTATGCAAACTCATCTTGGTGTCAACTCTCTATCTCTCAGAATAAGAGTGCTAATCTCTTGCTAACACATGGGGGACACCTTCATAAAGGGAAATTTATGCCCTGCTGAGATGGTGGGTGCCCATTGTTTCTCCACTCATTATGTGCCTTTGTCCTCCCCAGGGAGCTTCAGCCCTTTAGTTTTCATGTCACTGGTCTGCTCACAAACATTTCCAAACTCTTGCCCAGACTGACGTGGCAGGGGCTGGTGGGTGCCAAGGAATCTGTGTGATCCCAGAGCTTGAACATTCCAGGTGGCCTGCCTTCCATGGACAGGGACCGAGATGACTAGAGTGCTAGCTGTCCTCCATTCAGACTCGTTTCCTCCCCTGGCCCTTCCTCCCACTCACTGCTGCCGAGTGGCACAGGTAACCTGAGTGACGACTGAGCCAGGGTTCTCAGGAGCAGATGCTTCCCCTCTGTTGGTACCCCCACCACACAGTGGCTTCCACAGAAAATGGGGCTCACACATTTCCTCTTAAAGACCAAGGGATGCTCAGGCTGCTGCTTCAGCAGAGCAGGGCATACCTTAAAGCAGAGGGATAATAAGCCTGGTTGAGCACTTCATGGGCAATTAAGGACCAGTATGCTTCACCCTGGCATGATTAGGGATTGATCTTGGGCGACCAGGGGACAGGCCTGCAGGCTGCACCCCACACCGCCAGGACTCGAACATCATGCTGAGGGGCATAGAGGGGAGATTTGTGAACTAATCTTGGGAAGTAAGGGAGCACACATGGACAGAACTTAAAGGAGAGTGTAGTATGGGCCTGAGTTGCAGCACACTCATGGAGTACGCCTTCCCCCACATGAAAGTCATGCTTTCTGTCTGGGGTGGGATAGTAGACAGGGAAGCTCCCAGCCTGTGACACGATTGCTGGTGAAATCAGGTAGTTTGGGCTTCTGCTTGTGACCAGACACTGGAAGGAGTCCCATGGGGCAGAGGAAGAGGGAGAAGAGTGGAACTCATCCCTGGCAGCCAGTCTGTGAATCCCAGAAAGCCCATCCACTAAGAACAGACTTTATGGATGGGTGGGGCTGCTTCAGCACCACCCTGGTACCTTTCCCTAGCAACCTAGGAGCTGACCCTTGACCCCTGCTGAGACAGCGCTTGTGCCTGCCTTTGTGGAGCCTGAAGGCAGGCTGATTTAACCGAGCCCCACTCAGCCTTGCTCCTCCACCCACCTCTGCTGCGGTGGAGAATAAGGAGTCCCCTGGGATCTCCAGAGCGCCACTCACCACCTAGAGCATTTGAGTGCTTCCCCTGATTAACTAGAGTCAGTCACAGGTCCCACAAAACAGCCCTGCAGCTGGCTCTTTCCTGCAAGTGCCACCTATTGGCAGGGAGGGCAACTTGTACAGCCCATTATAGCATTTACTGACTCAATCATACAGGACATGGCTGACTCTTACCCACAAGAAACACCTACTGTGTCAGAGATTAAGCTGACTGTCCCAATATAATTCAGACTGGTAAGAAGAGCACAGCCCTGGGAAAAGAATTCCAAAGACCTCCATTTCCCTTGTCAACAAGAGATAGGGAATCTTCCCATTCACTAGTAGACCACTGCTATAGCCTATAAATAACTAGCAATTAAGAAAACCACCAAACTAACAATATCTGCAACCAAGGTATCCACCTAGAACTTAGACATGAATCAAAGTATCCACAAGCAAAGCCAAAGGTACTTATACAACATATGCTACAGATATATCCTTAAGAGTGAGGGGGGGGGGAAACGTCCCACCAAAACAAAAGAAAATCCAAAGCAAGAAGCAACAGCCACTCCAGATAAGAAGAGATCAGTGCAACAACTCCAGAAGTATAAAAAATTAGAGTGAAAGGACACCTCCAAAGAAGCACAACAGCTCTCTAGCAAAGGATCTCAACCAAAGGGAAAATACTGAAATGACAGATAAAGAATTCCAAATATAGATTGTAATGAAGCTAATGAAATCCAAGAGAAAATGGAAAACCAACTCAAAGCAACCAGAAAAACAATTCAGGAAATGAATAAAAAATTTACTAAAGAAACAGATATATTTTAAAAAGAACAAATAGAACTTCTAAAAAATGAAAAATTCATTTAGAGAAATACAAAACACAGTGGAAAATTTTAAGAATAGATTAGACCAAGCAGAAGAAAGAATTTTAGAGCTTGAAGACAATTCCGTCAAATTAACCCAGTCAGTCAAAAACAAAGAATGAAGATTCAAGAGGAATGAACAAAGTCTGTGAGAAATATGGTTTATGCGAAACTGCTAAATATAAGAATTATAAGCATCCCTTCATCATAGGGTGAAGAAGAAAAAGCACAAGATCTGAAAAACCAATTTGAGGAAATAATTGAGGAAAGCTTCCCTGGTCTTGCTAGGGATTTACACATCCTGATAAAAGAAGTTCAATGAACACCTAGGACATTCACTGCAAAAAGTGAATCACCAAGGAATACTGTCATCAGACTGGCCAAAATGAACACAAAGTAGAAACTCCTATGAGCCATGAGGTGAAAACATCAAGTAACTTATGAAGGAAAACCCATCAGACTAAGAGCAGACTTCTTAAGAGAAGCCTTACAAGCCAGAAAAGAATGGGGTCCAATCTTTAGTCTCCCAAGAATTTTGTATCCTGATAAACTAAGTTTTATAAATGAAGAAGAAATAAAGTCTTTCCCAGATAAGCAAACACTAAGGGAATTGTCACTACTAGACCTACCCTACAAGAAATGCTCAAAAGTATATTATCCATGCAACATCACAACAGACACCAAGCAGAGTAAAAACACCCAAAAGTTATACTTCACAGCTCTTATAAAACAATAGCACAAGAAGGAAAACACAGCAATAAGGTATCATACAACATGATGAGCAGAACAGCATCTCACATATCAACACTAACACTTACTGTGAATGGTCTGAATGCTCCTCTTAAAAGTCATAGACTGGCTGAATGGATTAAAAAACACAACTCAAGTATCTACTGTCTCCAGGAAACACATTTAAACCACAAAGACTCCCATAGACACAAAGTGAAGGAATGGAAAAAATATTCCACACAAATGGAAACCAAAAGCAAGAAAGTGTATCCATTGTCATATCAGATAAAGTAGACTTTAACAATGGTTAAAAAAAAAAAAAAAAGGACAAAGATAGTCATTATATAATGGTAGAGGGAGCAATTCAACAAGAAGACATAACAAAACCTAACAATATATACACCTAACACAGGAGCTCGCAATTTCATAAAGCAAATTCTGCTAGATATAAGCAAAGAAAAACAGTAGTATCTTAATAGTCAGAGAATTCAACCCTCCACCGACAGTACCAGACAGATCATTGATGCAGAAAATGAACAAAGAAACACTAGACTTAAACAGGACTCTAGAACAAATGGACCTATCAGACATTTACAGAACATTCTATCCAAAAACTACTGAGTATACATTTTTCTCATCAGTACATTGGACATTTTCCAAGATTGATCATATCTTAGGCCACAAATCAAGTCTCAGTAAATTAAAAAAAAAAATCAAAATCATACCATGTTATCTTCTCAGACCACAGTGGAATAAAACTAGAAATCAACTCCAAGAGAAACACTCAAATCTACAAAAAGTTATGGAAATTAAACAACTTGCAGAATGATGTTTAGGTCAATGATGAAATTAAGATGGAAATCAGAAGATTCCCAAAACTGAATAATAAGGTTTCAAAATCTGTGGGATACAGGAAAAGCAGCCCTAACTGGAAAGTTCATAGCCTTAAATGCCTATGTCAAAAAAAAAAAAAAGAAAGAAAGAAAAAAACAGAAAATCATAAATTAAGAACCTAATGTCACCTCTCAAGGAACTAGAATAACAAACTAAACCCAAAGCCATCAGAAAAGAAATAACAAAGCACTCACAACCTCAATCAGAAATGAACAAAAAGTCATCACAACTGACACTGCAGACATATAAAATATCACCCATGAATACTATGAAAACTTCTATGCAAACAAACTAGAAATAAATAAATTCTTGGAAACATACAACCTCCCAAGCATGAATCAGGAATAAATAGAAACTCTGCACAAACCAATAAGGAGCAACAAAATTGAGGCAGTAATAAAAAATCTCCCAATAAGAAAAGCCCTGGACCAGATAGATTCATAGCCATATGCTACCAGACCTACAAAAAGAACTAGTACCTATCCTACAGAAACTATTCCATAAGATTGAGGAGGAAATCCTCCCTAACTCATTTTATGAAGCCAGTATCACCCTGATACCAAAGCCAAGAAAGGACACAACAAAAAAAAAAATAAAACTATAGACCAATATCCCTTAGGAACATACATGCAAAAATCCTCAACAAAATTTTACCAAATTGAATTCAGCGGCACATCAAAAAGATAATCCGCCATGATCAAGTGGGTTTCATCCCAGGGATACAAGGATGGTTTAACATACACAAATCAATAAACATGATTCATCACATAAACAGAAACCAAAACAAAGATCACATGATTATCTTAATAGATGCAGAAAAAGCATTCAGTAAAATTCAGCACCCTTTCATGACAAAAACCCTCAACAAACTAGACATAGAAAGAACATACCTCCAAATTATAAAGGCCATATATGATAAACCCACAGCCAACATCATACTGAATGGGGAAAAGTTGAAAGCATTTCCCCTAAGAGCTAGAATAAGACAAGGTGCCCACTGTCACCACTTCTATTCAACATAGTATTGGAATTCCTGACCAGAGCAATCACACAAGAGAAAGAAATAAAGTGTGTACAAATCAGAAAAGAGGAGGTTAAACTATCCCTGTTTGCTGATGATATGATCTTGTATTTAGAAAACCCTATGGATTCCACCTAAAGATTCCTGGAGTTGATAAATAAATTTAGCAAAGTCTCAGGTTACAAAAATCAATGTACACAAATCAGTAGCATTTCTAGTCTACATATTTCTATGTACTAATGATAGTCAAGCAGAGAGTCACATTGAGGACTCTATACCATTCACAATAGCTAGAAAGAAAATAAAATACCTCAGAATATACTTAACAAAGGAGGTTAAAGACTTCTACAAGGAGAACTACAAAACACTGATGAAAGAAATGGCAGATGACACAAACAAATGGAAAAACATCCTCTGCTCATGGATTGGTAGAATCAACATCTTTAAAATGTCCATACTGCCCAAAGTGATTTACAGATTCAATGTAATCCCCATCAAAATACCAGCATCATACTCCATAGATCTAGAAAAAATTATCCTAAGACTTATTTGGAACCAAAAAAAAGCCCAAATAGCCAAAGCAATCTTAAATAAAAAGAACAAATCTAGAAGCATCACATTACCTGACTTGAAATTACACTACAATGCTATAATCACCAAAACAGCTTTGTACTGGTATAAAAGTAGAGACATAGACCAACGGATCAAAATAGAGAACCCAGAAATCAAACCATCTACCTACAACCAACTGATCTTTGACAAAGCACACAACAAAATACGCTGAGGAAAAGAATCCCTATTCAATAAATGGTGCTGGGAAAACTGAATAGTCATATGCAAAAGAATGAAACAGAGTTCCTATCCTTCACCATATACAAAAATTAATTATAGGTATCGGATAAAAGACTTAAATGTAAAGCACAAAACCATAAAAATTCTAGAAGACAATATAGGAAAAACTCTTTTAGACATTAGCCTAGGCAAAGAATTTACAACTAAGACCCCAAAGGCAAATATAGCAACAACAAAAATAAATAGGACTTAATTATATTAAAAAACTCCTGCATAACAAAGGAAATAATAAACAGAGTGAATGGTCAACCTACAGAATGGGATAAAATATTCTAAAACTATATATCCAACAAAAGACTAATATCCAGAATCTACAAAGAACCCAAAGAAATTAGCAAGAAAATATAATAACAAACAATTATATTAAGTGAAGTATCCCAAGAATGGAAAAACAAGCATCACATGTACTCACCAGAAAATTGGTTTCCCTGATCATCACCTAAATACAAATCTGGGAACGACACCAATTGGACATCAGACTGAGGTGGGGGGTGGGAGAGGGGATGGGGGTATGCCTACACAATGAGTGCATTGCGCACCGTTTAGGGAGTGGTAACACTTGAAGGTGCTGACTCGGGAAAGGGGGGGTGGGGAAAAAAATATGAAACTATTGTTTTTAACTTGCACTGTTCACTTAATAATTTATCATGAATATTTCTCATATTATTTCATATCATTGTACAAGAAATAATGTATACATTATGAGGACATACTGTATCTAACAAGATATACTGTTAGACTCTTTGATTCTGTAAAATTAAATTGAAAAAAAAAAGATGGCAAAAAAAAAAGTGGGCGAAATACATGAACAGAAGTTTTACACAAGAAGACAGACAAATGGCTAACAAACATGAAAAAATGCTCAACATCACTAATCATCAGGAAAATGTAAATTAAAACTACAATGAGATCCCACCTTACCCCTATCAGAATGGCTAATATTATTAATAAATGGCCAATACTATTAATAAAAAGTCAAAAACAATAGATGCTGGCATGGAATGCTCATACACTGTTGGTGGGACTACAAATTAGTGCAACTTCTATGCAAAACAGTATGGAGATTCCTCAAAGAAATAAATGTAGATCTACTATTTGATCCAGCAATCCCACTGCTGAGTATCTACCCAACGGAAATGAAGTCATTTTATCAAAAAGACACCTGCACTCAAATGTTTATCACAACACAATTCACAATTACAAAGATGTGGAATCAACCTAGGTGCCCTTCAATTTATGAGTGGCTAAAGAAAATATGGTATATATATACACCATTGAGTACTGCTCAGCCATAAAAAAGAATGAAATAATGTCATTTGCAGCAACGCGGATGGAAATGAAGACAATTATCCTAAGTGAAATATCTCATAAATTGAAAACCAAACGCCATATATTCTCACTAATAAGTGGGAGATAATAGATGTACACAAGGGCACAAAGTGATATAAAGGACATGTGAAACCAAGAAGGGAGGAAGGTGGGAGGGTGTGGGGAAAAAAAAAAAAACTTATGTATTGGGTACAATGAACACTATTCCAGTGATGGGTGCACCTAAAGCCCTGACTTAAGCATTATACAAGATATCCTTGTAACCAAGGATTAACATTAATATTTTGCAATAAAAACAAAAGAAACACACACAAAGAAAGAACTTATAGGGTGTGGTAGGCATAAGATAAGAAGCTAACAAGTAGAGTATGGTGTGTGTCAAACAGAGCGGAATGAAATGACCAACAGATGTCTAATATTCATGAAGCACTTGGATACTAAACACTCATGAGACTAAATATACAAGAGGCACTAAATATTCAGGATACACTATACATGAGTACTTACTGTTCATGAAGCTTAAATTCATCATTCATCGGTGACACCCATTTTGGCTCCATGTGTTTGTGGCCCAAGAAACAAATAAAACGCCTAGATGCTCCTCAAGCTAGTTGGCAAGCTCCAGCCATGGCCAGTTGTACTTGTCCCTCTGTGTCTGCTATAGAGCAAATGTGTGTCATTGGCCCAAGATATCATCCATCTGTGGGTTTCTTTGCTCAAATCTCAACTCTGGTCCTTATAACCACACCTTTGGAAGACTGATATGGCAGACAGGGAGACAGGATATAAGAACATCGCATATCCTAGGATTCAGATGGTGTGTCCCTTCCATCTCAGGCACACTTATCCTAAGTGAGTTAATTTACCCCATCCCTCTCACTGTGCATTTAAATTTGATTTGACTTGATAAATCATCTCATTTGAGCATCTTAATTTGGTCTGCGAACACTTCTGTCCTATGACCTCTAGGGTAAGCTGCCCAACAGTGTATTTGAAGGCTATCACTACCTCAGGTAATTCCCTTCTGTTCTGGGACTTTTTGAGTCAAGAGTGAGTGATTCAAGTATGTCATAGCAGTCTAAGCACCAGGCTGTGATTGTTGGAATCTTGGCAGTGGTGTAGGCACTATACCCTCTAGAGTCCTCCTGATTCCAGTATTTTCTCTTTCTCTTTTTTTACTGTGAAAGATGGCATACGTAAGGAAAAGTATATAAAAATACGTAAAATTTGGCAAATATTTATAATATAAATAATAACTTCACCAAAAAGTAGGAGAATTAAATCAGATGTAAGAGTTAAACATTCCCAAGACTGATTCCCCTATAACTTGGCATCCAAAAAAAAAAAAAAAAAATTCTGCATTTCCTGCAATGCTCCGTTAAATGGACCTTAATTTGTCATTTAATGCAGTTGATCTCAGTAAACTGTAAGACTTGCAATGGAGTCTTTTGCATATCCTATGGAAGGATTAATATTGATTTGGAAAGTCCTATAACTCATTGCTATGTCATAGAGCTACAAATGCAAGGCTTAGACGCCAGTCACAGGGCTTGAAGGCATGGTGCTACCTCCAAGCACAAAGAATAATCTGGTGGAGTAGGGCTCCATCCAAGGGTCTGTCATGACATTTTACAGCTTAAAAACTCCAAAGCCCAATGGTTGAGTTGCCTGTCCCAGAGTCTTATGTATGGATCTGATAGGTATCGGTGTGTTATCCAGGCACCTGCCCATGTGCCACTAATTCTGTCTGCATGAGTTTCCCACAATGAACACTACTCCGGCAGGGATGGCATGTTTATGCCTGGTCATTTGCCCAAATTTGAATGATGAAAATATTACCAGCACCCCAACCCTCCACACCCATATCCCAATCATAACCCTTTCCCAGTCATAACCTTCTCTCTCTCTCCTAGAAATAACCACAGTCCTCACTTTTGTGGTCATTAATTTCTTGCTTTTCTTTATAATTCTACCACCTAGAGATTCATGACAAAACAATTCAGTTTAATTTTGTTTCTTTAACTATTTTAGAGCATTGTATAATGTAAAATATTTGTCTCCGTTGTTTTATGTAGCTGTAGGGTATTCATTTTTGTTGCTGTGAAGTTATTTATAGGTCCTATCTGGAAGGAAAAACTTTTCCTCTATCCTCTTAGGTTCACTATTTGGGTGCCTGCAAATTAAACTAAAGATAAAAAACATATTAGCAAGAAAAAATACAGATCCAGTCACATATGTATGAGAGTTCACAGAAAAATATGACTAAAAGAGGCAGTTAGAATTTTAGGCATATATACTATCTTAATAGTGGAAGGGGAGAGAAAGAAAGGTACTTATAAGAAAACAAATGACTTTCAGGAAAGATAAATGGAGACTAGATGGGAGATATCATAGTTTTAAAACAATGTTTAGGTGTGGTGTAGAGACTTCTCATCTCCAGTGATAAGAAACAATCTTCTCTGGTTGTTCTCTGCGAGGAGATTTATGACAATTGAGCTCTTTTGAGTTATTTGGGGAGGCTCTGCTTTCTTGGAAGAGATTGCAGGGACTCAGATGCCTCCTGCTCAAAATAATTTTTATGCCATAGTGGTGTATTCTGGACCTTTTTGGTCCATTTTATTACAGATCCATTCTATTATTAATAAACATCTAGAAGTGGAATTTCTGGATTATAGAGTGTGCTTGTGTTCAGTTTTGAGGAGATAATGGCAAAGAATTTTCCATAGCTTTTGCACAAATTGTTCTCTTGGTATGATCTGATTTTTTAGTGTTTGCCCATCTGGTGAATATGCATTAATAACTCATTGTGGTTTTATTTTGCCTAATTATCAATGAGGCTGAGTGCCTTTCCATATATTTATTAGCCATTTCAATTTCCTCTTTTGTTAAATGACTGCTCAGGTCCTGTGTATAAATTTCTATTGAGTTGTATGACTTTCTCATGTTTCATATTTGTAAGAGCCCTTTATATATTTTGAAACTAGACCTTTGTTGTTAAGTATCATGAATATCATCTCCTACTCTATTGTTTTACTCTTTTATGGAGTCATTTGATAATATGGAGTTTTTAATTTTAATGTGGCAGAAAAAGCAATCTTTTCCTTTACAAATAGTGTTTTTTGTGGCTTATAAGGAAATCCTTCCCAACTCTGACTTCATGAAGCTATTTTCCTGCTTTACCTTCTAAAGCTTTATAATTTTACCTTTCACATTAAGGTCTTTAATCTACTGGGAATTGATTTTTGTGAATGTCCTTGCTTTTTTTTCCAAGCCAAGTTTTCCAGTCTCCAATCAATCCTGCAAGTCCCCAGTCACTTATCATAAATTCTCTTTTTCCTTCAGATAGCCAGCATAAGTTTCTGCTGCTTTCAATCAAGAGCCTTGGCTGATAAAATGGACTACTGCCTTGGCTCATATTCCTGGAGTCCTGCCTCTTAACCCCAGTCCAATTCTGTGCCCCGTGACCAGATGAAGACTGGTTTTTGTCCGTGGTTTGGACTGCACCCAAAGATTGCCATATCCTATGATCTTGTGCCTTGCCCAGCAGGCTACTGCATATTTCAGAGCCTGCAGCTGGAATGGTTCCACCAGCTCCTGTCCCACTGCCCAGTTTCACTGTAAGTAAAAAAAGCATGCTTCACTGATTTTCAAGATATGACATGAAACTGTGAGCCAGCCCTTAGACGCTCAGCTGGAAAAGTGAGAGACCCACAGAAAGAGGGTTGCGGAGATAACATTCATAAGCCATGGCCAACTGACGTCATCTGCTAAGCCAGACAAGTAAAAGTCAGCTTAGCTCCCAGTTGGGGATTTCAGATCTTATTGCTGTGCTTTGTCTCTTCCATCAGGAGACCATGAAGGAAGATTCACACTTTACTTCTTTCCAAGTGGTTTATTGATTTGTGGATTCGGTGAAATGTGCATCAACTGAACTAACTATTCCCTTTAAGCAAGGGGGGAAAGGGATTCGCAAAGTGCTGAAATTTAACAGACACAACAGAACTGCCTCTCAGAGTTCAACCACAACACAATAGATTTACACAGTATGAGGACGATCTGGCAATTTAATAGGCCCGCTTCATCCCTAGAGATCAAAACAGCGTGCTCTGATTTCTTCCTTCTCTGTCTCCCTACTCATTACCCACTCCCAACACACACACATTTCAAAGAGACCATGTGCACTATTTAAAAGAAAATAGATTTCTTTCCCATCTTTCATTTTCTCTTTATATCTCTAGGTTTTATTTTTTCTCACTATTTCTTAAATGTGTAGCAAAATTTAGATCCTTTCTTCCTTGAGAGCTATTTAACTTCACACCTTCTTTGATCAAGTCACAGTGAAATAATAGCTAAGGTAAGACAAGATGGCAAATGAACCACATTTAATCAATGATTTTTTCTTATAAAAAGTATAAACACTGTCCTCATACAGGGATATGATTCCACTGACCTGTTGCTTATTTGTTTTTCTGTGGATAAAGAATAGATAATCTCCTTTCACCAAGCCTGCCTATGGCTCTTGTGACTAATAATTATAATACTTTGCGATTCTATGACCTTTACAGACTTCAAAGTCCTTTGACACAATCACTTCATTTTCTCTCAAAACTACTAACAAAATAGGTAGACCTATAGCATTATATTCAGCTTCTTGAGAAGAAAACTGAGGCCCACAAGGAATTAGTGAATGATCCAAGGTACAGCCAGGACCCAATTTTGACTTATCTGACATCTCGGCCAGTGTGCTTTCTAAGATGATTGCCTAATATTAAAAGGTTACTTATGTAGCTATAATAATATTTATTTTATGCAAAATTCCTATCCATACCAAGAATCAAACCTGTAACACTGGCCATGTTCATATCTTCTTGACCATCTAATTTCATAGTTGGCATAAATGTGCTATAAAGACATAAATTGTAAGGTGATACCATTAATAAATATTACCATGTGCTAGGCTTCTAAGAGTGTCTAACACATTGAATACAATCTGATTTGAGGTTTTATTTTTATTTTTGGCAATTCAGATTCAAAAATTATCTTATTATTGAGATTAAAAAGCCAAACATATTCCACTAAAATGTGTTTAAATAAGAAAGGTCAAATTTCAGACTTCCATCTTTATTAGCATACAGATTGAGTAAACAGTCTTTTTGGAAACATATTTAGGTCTTTATAACTGTACAGTAGAGGCAGGGGATGGTTGGTTTCAGGGCACAAATCCGATAACACAATCTGTCCTTTTTACTTTTTGAATACTTAGCTGTTAATTTCAAGGCTGGGTGAAATTCCACTGCTTTAGAGATAAAGTATTTGTTTAAGTAGGATTATAAGAAATGAAAGAAGAATGTTCAATAAAATTTATTGTACATGTATAAGTATACTTTAAAATCTTCTACTCTGGCTATCCTGAATCTTCTGAAAGAACAAAGGGAATTCCTTTTTTGCATGCTATATTTCATTTAATTTCATTCACTTGTGAATTCATTCTCCATTATTTATATCGTAACCACCATGCATGCCTTGTGTCAGACCATAAGCTGTAACACTATGGGTTAGGAGCATAACCTCAGGAGTGAGCCCAGAGATCCCATACAAAGAGAACCAAGTATTTCCTTGAAAATCAAGGCATGCTTAACAGAAGAGATGATGTCTAATCCCAGGAGAACAACTAGGAGCACCCTATCTTAGTTCATTTTGTGCTGCTATAACAGAATACCCAAGACTGGGTAATTTATAAATAAAATAAAAACCCAGAAATTTATTTCCCACAGTTCTGAAGGCTGGAAGTCCAAGATCAAGGCACCAGCAGGTTTGGTATATGGTGAGGGCCCAGTCTCTGCTTCCAAGATGATTGCTGCATCCTCTGTCAGGGAGGAATGTTGTTTCTTACATAGCAGACAAGAGGAAGAGTGAGAACCCACTTTCACAAGCCCTTTTTATAGTGGCATTAATCCATTCATGACTTTAACAACTCCCATTAGGCCTCATCTCCCAACACTGTGGCTTTGGGAATTAAGTTTCAACATGAGTTTTGGAGGGGACAAAAACATTCAAAAACCATAGCACCCCCTTACAGTAACCCAATTTCTTTAGCTATCCTGTGAATGTCAAAGCCTTCCCAGTGAATTTAGTGGGGTGTGAAACAAGCAAGATAATTGGAAACCTATGGTTTCATGATTTCTGTCCTATAATCCCAAACTTCCATGGTTCCATAAACTAGTTCCAATATTTCAAACAACCTAGTAGAGTTCAAAATACTATTTTTCACCCTTATCAGTTGTTTACTGGCTTCCCTGACTCTGAACTTTTATACCAGTGTGACCCAGAATGCATTAGAAGATAGCCTTTCTGACAAGTCACATAATCTTCAACATTATTCATAGAAGTTACCCTAAACCTCTTTATCTTGCTTCAAGGTCTTTTACTTTCTTGCTTCACTTAAACTACTTTGGAGGGTTGGGTTTGTTTCCCCATCCTTCTGTGGAGAAGCCATGAAGTGGCTTTGAGAACTTTAGCTCCCCATAATTTTAATCACCCCCATCCCCATACACATATAAGTTACCCTAAGAAAGAAGAATTTCAAAAATTTAAAAATAAATATGTTTTTTATACAAAAATAGCATAAAGAAATCATCTGGTCTGCTTCTCAAACCAGAATGTTGGCTGTAGCAAATGTTGTATGCTATATCCCTAAAAAAGTCCACTCCTTCTCCTTACTAAATAAAAATAAAACAAACAAAAAAACAAAAAAAACACACATTCTTTTAGGTACAAGGCAGCAAAGTGCTCAGAGAAGATGGGCTACTTCCCCTTTCCCAGGGATTGAACTCTGATTGGTCTAAGACTCAAATGCCAATGATTGACTCAGATGCTTATATAAGATCTAGTTCTGTCCAGTGATATCTGAGGGCACGTTGGCTAGAGGCTCCTAGAAAATATTTTCCTTTATGATAAAAAGGGATACAGACATCTGATAAGAACTCTTTTCTTTCTTACTTCTTCAGAATATTTTTAGAAGCTTTGGATCCCTTTGGACTCCTTTGGCCAAGAATATGATGCCTTCTTGTGACCATAAGTAGACAAGCATAAAGACAAAGCCAGAATGCTAGATGTGGTAGCATAGAAAGTTAGAAACAACCTGGATCCTAGGTGACATTATTGATCCATTGGATAATCTTGGAACTGCTCTGTCTCTGAACTTTTTTAAATTAAAATACAAAATTTCCTTCTAGTTTAATCATCCTCTATAGAGATATTCTGGAATCACCATGGTCCTTCTGCCCTTTGCCCTAACAACATACCTATTTTCCCTACCTTAAACTTTGGTTCTTCCTAAAGAAGTTAGCTCCAACTGACCACCCTCACCTCCCACTCTGTCTGGATCCTTTTCCAATCTAATAGGACCAAGAAAACATGGAGTTTAAACTGGTGGACAAAAACTCTGACTTTGAGTCAAACTGGACCATCTTGGTCATTTGAAAGACAGAGGATGAGGATATACTTCATGATGTATGACTTTGATAGCAAACAAATGAAAATAGAAATCACTTATTGCACAATTACCTTTGGGCAGACAAAAGTATTGATAGCTTAAAAGATGAAGTAGATAGGTATTTTTTTAAAAATTCCTGGCAATAAAGAGTTTGAAAATCACTATCATAATTTTGTTATTTATTTTGTCCTCATGGAAAAAAATCCAAAAGATATGAGTCTTTTTAAGACCTGGTCAATCCAAACCTTTAAGAAACTAATAGCCTCTAATTCCAACTCTAGATAGTTGTCCAAATAAAAATTTCCAAATCCAGAAAAATCTTAAGGTAAAAAGCATTTATGCCACCACATGTTGGAAACTATCTAAATAATAAACAATGAGAGAAAAATCTATAAAATAGGTTATGGTGTGGCCATATAATTAATATAGTAATTAAAATATTATCTTAATATTTTATTAGCATACAAAATGCATATTTGTTATATAATAAACAAAAATAGGGATAAGAATGTATAATGTATTTGTAAGAAGTATATTTTAACAAGACTACATATAGGAAAAAATAACAAGATGAAATATTATTAAAATGTGAAAACAGTGACTATACTTGATGATAGAAAAATGGGCAAATTTTACTTTCTTCTTTTTATTTTTCAGTACTTTCCAAATATTCTTTTACAAAAGTTTATGAGCTGCTAAACCCAAGGTCATTGCTACACTTGGTTGATTGGCAGCTTTCTTTCAGTCACAGTCTGGAACTGGACCAGGACTTGGCAAATGCCCCGAAATAAATAAGGCATAATTACTATACACAACACTAAAGTTTCAAAGCAAACAACCCAGATGTTCCAAATTCCCAGATGTTTGTTGGAGAGTAAACTAAATTGCCAAATCTTTAACTGCCTAGTTTTGGTTTCCATTTGGATTTTTGGCTTTAAAAAAGCTGGGTGTTGAAACAACAAGGGCAGCTAAAATTTCAGAGAAAATGGTGCAGGTTGCTCTGGCAGAGAAACACACAGATACAAGTTTACCAAGCACCTGTCTGAACTGCATCTGAGCTAGAGCACCTAATTGCTTCCAAATAAAGGTCCAGATTTTTAATATAAGCATGTCTAATTCAGTAGTTTACTGGATGTTTCTACTGGTCTAGAGAGAAGGGGAGAAATATTACCATTGACACAAGATGAAAGGATAGTTGGGTTCTATTAGGAATGTCTCGGCCGGGCGCGGTGGCTCACGCCTGTAATCCTAGCACTCTGGGAGGCCGAGGCGGGTGGATCGCTCGAGGTCAGGAGTTCAAGACCAGCCTGAGCAAGAGTGAGACCCCGTCTCTACTAAAAATAGAAAGAAATTATATGGACAACTAAAATATATATATACAAAAAATTAGCCGGGCATCGTGGCGCATGCCTGTAGTCCCAGCTACTTGGGAGGCTGAGGCAGCAGGATCGCTTAAGCCCAGGAGTTTGAGGTTGCTGTGAGCTAGGCTGACGCCACGGCACTCACTCTAGCCCGGGCAACAGAGTGAGACTCTGTCTCAAAAAAAAAAAAAAAAAAAAAAGGAATGTCTCATAAGCCTCTGATCCTGTCTTCAAGAACTGCAAAGTGTCACTTAACCAACAACACGGACTGGGGCTTCCTAGAATAGGCACAGCTCCTCAGCTGCCTTCTAATCTCCCACTTGCCTGGAGAAGTGCCAAGGTATTAACATTTAAATCACCAAGAAGAGAATTGGGCCTCCCTAGGTTGTTTCTATCCCATTGAGGCTATTTCTGCTTATAGCCTCAGACTTCCCAGGGGGATGGAAAATCCCAGTCTATTAGTATCAGAATCAGCTTACAAGGAAACAGCTGCAGCATCCTGGAACAAGAATTAGATGGGGAATCAGAAAACCTCACTTCTAATTTGGGGCTCTGCTGGTGACAACTTTGACCTGAGGCAATCCACAAGAACTCCCGAGTCCACAGACTTCCTATCTTTAGGAATGTGATGGGTTGATCTCTAAGGCCTCAATGATCCTATTTCCTTATCTTTAAATGTAACCTGGATCTCTGCCACCCAGAATCTTCCAGAATCACCCTTCATCTTAAAGTGTGGAAATTCCAGTGCACTTTCCCTGTTTTCTGCAAATTCCCAGAAAACATGTTTTCAGTCATCTCTTGCTCTAATTACCTGCATCTGCTCCATTTTCCATCACATATCTTAAATCCTGCTGTATTCTCTCCTCTGTACACCTTTCACCCCACAAAGTGACACTTCCCTTTCTTTTTATCCACTCCCTTCTGTCTATTGCTCTTCTTCCCCCCCCCCAAAAAAAAGGTAATGTCTGGAAAAAAATTAGAGAACTGACTATCTATACAGTATCCAAAGCAAAGCGGGGTTAAGAATCCAGAGGTAGGCTGAACAAAGCATCCAGCCTAACAAGGAAGACCAAGCAGAGGGATGAAAATCAGGTCTAGTGATATAAATAAATGATTCAAAAAAATAAATACATAAATGGAGAAAGAGAGTCAAATCTTCCTTATAGAAGAATGCCAAATAATTTATGTGGATATTCTGTCCTGTAGGAGGTGGAGTTTAATCCTTCCTCACTTTCCTAGATGTGGATACACCTAATGACTTAATTTAAGGAATAGAGTATGAAAAGGGGAAAACAAAAACCTAACTTTACAGTGGATAAACCTGACAAACACTACTTCAGTCAGGAGATCAAGGTCAATATCAACAGTAATAAGTTATGTTTTTAGTATGTGCCTTGACATGATCTGATTTAAAAAATGATACTTTATCTCTGTGATCTTCCTCCTAAAAAACTTAGAACCCCAGTCTAATCATGAGACAACATCAGAAAAATTTAAATCGAGGAACATTCTGCAAAATATCCGACTAATACTTCTCCAACTGTCAAGGTCATCAAAAACAAGGAGAGTTGAGAAACTGTCAGAGCCAAGAGGAATCTAAGGAGATATCATGACTAAATATAATATGGTATCCTGGATGGATAAAGAACATTATTGGAAAAACTGGTGAAATCCAAATAAAGTGAAAAGTTCAGTTCATAGTTCAGTAATATACTGGTCGGTTTCTTAGTTATGATAAATGAACTACATGAATGTATGATGTAAAGAACAGAGAAAACTGTATACATGAGGAGTATACAGAAATTCTTTGTACTCTCTTTGCAACTTTTCTGCAAATCTAACACTATTCAATAACTGAAAATTTCATTTAACAAAATCAGGTCCAAAGCCAAAGGGCTGAATTTAGAGATAGGCAAAGAAAGTTCAGAGGGGAAATAGAAGATGGGCATGGAGAGCTTGTGGAATGCAATCCCCAGACCCTTTGGGGAGGACAGAGAATTTACTCAGGGATGAGAAGGAAGCTGGAAAGGCACAGTCACTAGAAAGCAGGAAACATTATTTATAGGGTTTTGCAAAATGATTGGCTCTCTTTTTATTGAAAGTGTCATGCAGGAAGCAATCCAACGTCCAAAGAACTATGTTTCCCATTTAGAAGCTCAGGATAAGCTGTAGCCTCAGAAAAAGCATCTCTTCCTTCAGCCATGCTTATAATAGCACACACTGCCCTTGAAAACATTTTGAGGAAAACCAGAAAGTTCAAAAAAAAAAATATCTTGCTAAAACAAGGAGAAGTGACAGTGACTGACTGGCTTGAAAAATGCAAGATTAAGATTGCGCCTGAGGATAGAGTGACAGGAAAATCCTGGTGGGAATCTGACTAAAATTGCCTGCTGCCTTAGAAAGGAGCCTCGGCAGAAATGTCACCTTTTCACTCAAGGCGTTGGCTTCAGGCTCTCTCCAAGTCACATTGACTGCACTTCCTGACAACAACCCACATTTCTTCCTTTAAGCCCCACAGCTCAGACAACCGTCTGGAGGCTGAGCTCTCTACTCTTTTCATTGCCTTTCACATCAACCTACTGGCACTGGCACAGGGGCTCTGTGGGCAGAAGCAGGTCAGCAGGGCCTGAGGAATGGCAACGTGAAAGGCTGGCTGCTTTTTTCTCTCTCCCATATATCCGGTGAGGGTGCCATGCTGAGCTCCCACATGGAAGGGTCAAAACCCATCTTTCCTAGTTAATACACCACTAATCACCAGCCCAGCTGTAGCAGTCATTCCCCCTCGATACCTATTTCTCCTCATGCCCTAAACCTATCCCATCAGCAAGTTGTACCAATTTCAGCACTGAAACATGGCCTGAATCTGCATACATCTCTCCACCTCTGCTATTACTCCTGTAGTCTTCGTCTCCTGGACTTCCTTATAATCTCGTTTTGCCTTTGAGGTTCTCCCATTTCCCTATATGTCTACACATGAAGTTATTTTTATCTATTATGCTTGGGACTCATTGACATTCTGGAATCAGAGGATTGAAGTGTTGCATCACTTATGGAAAATCTCAACCATTTCTTCAACCAAATCCCCACCAAATTTTCAACTTGTGCTTCATCCTATTTTCTCTATGATATCCTTAGGCTATGATTAGATTCATGTTGGGTCTTCTCTCTCTATCCTTCATGTCTCTTAAAAGCTTATCCAATTTTTCCAATTGGATATTGTCCAATTCTTTGCTGCCTCTCAAGCAATTTCTTTAGCTCCATCTTTTAGTCCACTAATCTTCCCTTCAGTTGTTTCTTATCTATTGTTCATATTGTCCATTGATTCTAATGTCAACTATTACCTTCTTCATTTTATAAGTTTTAGTTGGTTCTTATTTTCAAACCTGCCAGGTCAATGTTGATAGTTTCTTCCTACTCTTCTATTTCTTTAAAACTTAATTAAATATACTTATTTTATCATCCATATTTGATCATTCCAGGTATCTGTAGATTTTGTTATTTCTGCTGATTCCTCATATCTTTAAGTTGTGGGCTCATAGTAGAATGTTGTGGAGTTTTTGAGGTTGGATTTTAAACTTTATTTATCCAGGGAAGGTTTATACATACATTTTCTAGGACCTTGGGAGTATCATTAATACAAATTTTAGACTTTAGAGTTTCAAGGCTTCTAGATATTGTGAATTCAGAAATTAAATCTGCGCAAGTGTGGGCTGTGATCAGAATTTCTCAGGGGAGACATTTTTTTATTTTCTGCTACACTCAGAGCCAAAGTCAATATAGATAAGTATCCCTTCAGTCATGCTCCTTGGGGGTGGGGGAAGGTTTTTCCTAATTTACCCAGTGATGTCATCATCCCTTGGGGCTCCCAGCTTTTTGCAGGACTTGCAGATATGACCTCCTACCATGATTTGGCCCTATTAAACTCTAAACCATTGGCTGTCAAGGATCATAGATAATGAAACACCAGTGCCAACTCCTGCTCTGGAGCTTGTTTAACCCTATGGATTAATATTTACTTTCTGACTTTGGAAGAATTCCACTGCTTTTCCTTAAACTCAGCCATATATTAAAGATAATGAGCTTTATTTTTGTTTATCCAGTATTTTCAGATGTGCTAGTCAAGGAAGGTTTCTACAAACTTCTAATCAGTCATAGTCTGACACAGAACTTGGGATTGCCTCCTAACAGGTGTCTGATTCTACTCTCACTACCTATCTTCCATCCTCTATGCAGTAGCCAGAGTTACCTTTTTTAAAACATTTTTGAAAGAGAAGTAATTAATAAAGATCTCACAAAGCTATTTTCAGAGCATCACCCTTCTCTTCCAGAACTGCTTAGGGAAAGCACCATGGCTAAATATGCATTACACTTTCAGTAGCATATGTAACCCGGCTGTCAGCCTTGGAGTTTCTCAAGTCATTCAGCTCGCTGAATTTCTTTGTCCCTTAAGATGGAAGCTAAAAATTGGCTTACATTTCTATCCCAGCACTAGCCCTGAGATTCTTAGAAGACTTTTCTCTTCAACATCTTGGTTTCCAAGTCCTTGCATCTGCTGAATTAATAATAACTGTCTTTCCTCTAACCTTCTGGTGCATTCTTGCCCTCTCTTTTTGTGACCTGGTGGGGCACCACCTTCAACCTGTCACTCTCTAACATATCCCCAATCAGGCTGGATTAGGTCATTTACACCTGCGATCCCCAACCCCTGAGCTGTGGACCAGTACCCGGTACCAGTCCATGGCCTGTTAGGGACCAGGCCACAGAGCTCTGCTGCCCTTCCTGGCCCTGTCTGTGGAAAAATTGTCTCCCATGAAACTCACAAACTGGGGAGCAAGCATGCAAAGCCTCATCTGTATTTACAGCCGCTCCCCATCACTGGCGTCACCACCTGAGCTCCACCACATCCCCACCCTCCGTCCATGGAAAAATTGTCTTCCATGGAACTGGTTACTAGTGCCAAAAATGTTGGAGGACCACTGATGTAAAAAGTACATAAGCATTGAAAAAATTATGGTGCCCATAATCTCCCTATATTTAATTTCAAAAAATCAAAATAAAATTTATTTTTGAAATGTCACAATTTACATGTGTGCTGAAATAAAAAGGCTTCTCATTAAATTTTCATATTGTCAAATTCAGAATATGTTAATAAAAAGTAAACTTCTCTCTCTCTCTTGTGCTTTCTCAATGTCTCAGAACGTGCATAGTAAGTAATCTGCTAAACCAATGTTACATGTAGTAGATAATTCTGAAGTTTCAGGTCAATTGAGACAGTTGGGGTGGGGAACTTATGTCACTTCACACACACAGCTCAGCAAACAATTTAAACTTAAATAATAGAAATCAATAGTAGATGTCACTCTTCTCAAGGTCCCTCAGCTATTCGTGCTTCCAGAATGATCTTCCTAGTCATCTCCAGGGGAGCCTCAGCTTCTGCCATACTCTTGGGGCTCCAGCTCCTTTCTTTTGAACTCCCCATTTTCCTCCTGGGGCTCACTTATTCCAAACACCCACAATTCTCATTAATTCTAGTAGAGAGTCATTTACCCAACTCATAGTGAGTTCAGGCTATGTTTGAAGGGACTAATTTTCAAAATCAAACACACCCACTATTTTGCATCCCAGAGGAAAATCAAGCCTCTTCCTGAGAAGAATCCCACAATCAATTGCCAACAAACAAAACAACAACAAATGAAAACCATTTCTTCCTATCACAGGGATAATCCCAAGTTCTATATTTGGACTTTAAAGTTTTCTTTTAAACTTAATATTAACCTAATATTAAAATTAGCATATAACTGTCACTTAAGACATGCCATGTTATAGTTAGGTTTGCCCCCAAAAAACATTCATTATCAGCCTCAAAAGGAAACTGAAAATGCCTTCCAAGATCTACATTCCCCTAAGTACTTATGAAGTTAATAGCATTTAGTTGGTCTCTTTTGAACAATTTCTTCCTTGGTCTTACCAAACTGTGACCACCTCCTTGCAGGTAGGACTTTTGTCTAACCCCAATGCTAGTAAAGAGGTACTCAATAAATGTTTATTGAATTGAATTGATTAGCAAGTTAGCTATAAATGTAATCTTGGCAGTAAAATGAGCCAGAGTAACCATTTTTTAGACAATTTTTGAATTCACTAAAAGATGTAATTACCACAAAAATAATATTTAGTGCTCAAATAATAGCATTTAAGTACAACTTAAGTCCTATTAGCCAGGTGCAATAAGTCAGAACTGCAGGAAATAAACATTACATTAATAGTGCAACCACACCTCACCAGACTCAGGTTGTAAAAAAATGAAAAGCCCACCCCAGGGCCAAGCTCATGCCTCTTCCCCAGCTTCCCGATTTTAACTTAACCTGTAGAGAAGGAAGAAATGTTCTTGAGGCTTCTTCAAAAGAATAGTTTTTTACATAGAAAAGGCTCCTAAATTTCCCCTCCTTATTTCCAGTCCTTATCAAGGATAAAAAAAAAAGGGGGGGGGATGTTTAGGGATTAATTACTTCTCCTGTGCACTCCCTGCAGTCTTTATGGTGCCTTTTTATGAACATTTCTCCATGAATTTTCCATTTGATGGGTTTAATCTTTTTATTTATTAAATATTTTACATTAAAAAACAGAGAGTTTTATCATCAGTTTGGTTGAGGATTTCTGTTGTTTCTTTTTTTGTTTGTTTTTTTACTTAAGTTCATTTCTTACCAATTGGGTAAAGGATTAGACTGAAAAGAGCCTCAAAATTCATAGTTTCTTGCCTCTTTAGAGACCAGAAGGAGAACCAAAGGGAAAGGCCTGCTACAGTCCATGTTTTGAAACCTTAATTCTATTCCTCAGGTACACACCCACATCTCTGACTTCTTAAGTGATGTTGAAATGAAGTCAGAAGAGACAACTTCTTACCCTGCCAGAATCCTTCTCTTCCTACTAGAATCTCAAGATAAACACCATGTTATGAGCACTAGACACACACAAAAAAGAAAAGACCCTTGAAGAAAGACACAGAGGGAGAGAAAAAATGAATTTTAATACTCATCTGTTTAGCCGAAGGGCTGGGGGGAAAAAAGACATTGAACAAAGATTTTTTGAAAAGTTACTAATCTGCCACTGGAGACTGGAATTGCTAATTGAGCTGTGCATCCCCAGCACGTCAATCCATTGGGGTAAGAGATAAGGCCCACTTCCAGAGTAAGGGGAGAAATTAAGAGCTTCACACAGTTTTCATTATAACATCTTAGATCTGGTCATTCTAGTCAGCCTCCAAAAGGCACTCATTGCTCTTCTCCTACTTAGGACTTGCAGTTGTAAAGACCCAGAAGGCTTACACGTGGGAAAAACTTCAGGGAATGTTCATGACCTTTGACAGTCCTTAACTCTTACTCTGTGAAAGTTCCCAAAGTCCACAATTACTAGTCATCAGGCAATTATTCAGGTTTAAATAATTTAGCACTAACTGACTCTAGCGTTTTAATTGCAGAGATAATTGAGTACAGATTGAAAGTTTACAATCTGTACCCAAGGGGAAAAGTAGAAGAGAATGGCAAACCCACTCTGGGACAGGACTTGATTTCACCCTAAACAATCCTGGCTAGTTATTTGATTGATGATTACTCTGGCCTTAAAGCATTGACACTTTCTTTTGATTTAGATTGTTGTTTTCATGCTTGTGAATTTAGTCCTAGGTGACTAGAATAACGGAAGGTCCTTATAAGGTATGATGGCATAGAATCATATTACACCTCCTCCATTAAATTCTCTTTTAAAGATTCTATTGCTTGTAATAATGTTCAAACCTCTTGTCATAGCACAGACAACTCCTCATTATCATTCCCTACTTATATTTTCAGACTCACTTCCAGAAAATAACACCAATACTATATCTTTCTACACTGGATTATTCAATGCTCCTGAATACACAGTTGCCCTTGGACACCTCCATGTTCATGCATGCGCTGAACCCTCTGCATAAAATGCTCTGCTTTACTTTTTTGTCCAGGAAAATTTGTTTTTTAAAATAAGGCTTAGATACCACCTCTCAGATGAAGCCTTCCCAGATTTCTTTGGGGAGAGTTATTTGTTCCTTCCTCTATGCTTCCAGAGGTCTATGTACACCCTCCAATTTTTTTTTAAAAGATCTGATTTCCACAACAGATCTCAACCTTTTTTAGAATAAGACTTCTCCAAACCCAAGACAGTGCCAGGCACAAGGCAAGCATGCAAATGTTCATTGGATACATTTGGGTGAATCTTCCACTTGTGAAACTCTGTTAACAGCTCTCAACACTCATGCCTAAAAGAGGTGCTGTAACATTTATTGCTTTTTTTAATGCTTGCAATTAATACACACTACCTGCCCTGTTTCAAAATGGCATTTTTAATGATTCAATTAACAACTTATAAAAAAACTGTCTTCCTAATTTACTCCTTCTACTTTTACTATTTTAAACTTTGCCTCTGACTTTAAGCCAATCCTCCCTGGGCAAGTATATCAAACTCTGAACACAGATCCAATTATCTAGGAGCACAATGGTGTTCACACTGGAGTCCTGAGTGTGACTGCACAAGGGACCCAAATACTAGTCAGTACCAGGAGACCCAGTAAACTCTTGCCTTTTCCAAGAAATTACTAGCATGTAATTTCATTTACGAAAAAAAAAACTTCTCAACATTTATTTTCAAAAAGAAAATGGGGAGAGGAAATCTTTATTTTTAAGGATGTTGTAAATAGAGGAAAACATGCTAAATGTGTTCTCTTCTACAAAGTTTTTTCTCCCTTTGATGCGTAAGTGAAAAAATTCAGGTCTCTCTTTCTACTCAATTACTTCACAATTTGCCCCTGTCTTTCTGTCTCATTTAAAACTAGCAGAAAGTTTAGGGAGCCTATGATTGGATGAGATAAAGGGCTGGCCTTCCAAAGTTTACTATAACACAACTAATATAAATACAGGAGGGTGACATGATGGTACACATAACTTGATGAAAGCCTCCAAATGAGGGAGTATTTAATTTTGACTGAATGTCAAGGAAGGCCTCACAGAGAAAGTGGCATTTTAGCATTTAAGGATGAGAAGAATTTATATAAATGGTACCATGAACGTAAGCACAAGACATGACACAAATGTAACAGTATATATTCCATTGCAATTGAACTAAAGTAGAAATATATGTGGGAAGATTTTTTAAAAATTAATTCTGGAAAGATTTTGGAGGTCAAATACTTGAGAGCTTAGAAGTTATAAAGAGAAGTGTTTGCACATATATATTTTTTTTTTCTTGAAAGAGTTAACTGATTTTGAACAAAGCTATTCTCCATCCACTAACAGCTAGCCAAGTCAGTAGTGGTACATAGACTACATTTTAATTGTCCCTTCTCTGACTACCCCCCCCATTATATCTTCTTTCAAATGTAAACAGCTCTAGGTAATTTGGGGTGGTGGATTAAAGTGCCAATTGTAAAACGTTGAGAGAGGAAATTACTTAACACCAGTAAAGTGCAATTTCTTCATCTGTATAATGGGGCTAATTATAATAACAGTTACCTCATAGATTGAGTTTACCAAAAAAAAATAAATAAATAACTAAATGAATCTAAGTGCTGAGTCCAAACCTTGCAAATATATCCACGGGATACAAATGATATCTATTAAATGCAAATACCTAACAACAAATGTCTAGACTGATGTAAAATCCAGAACTAGCTCATGGTAGATGATTTTGTCATTGTTTGTTGTTTTTCCTTCATTTCCTGGATTGTTCGAGTAGAACTGATGTATTTTAGTCTGGGTGGGCACCTCTGTGGTTTTTTGGAGTGCTATAAGGAATATTAAGGGATAAATATGATCCAATGGGGAAACCTAGTTAAAGTTAGGAAAGAAAAAAACAGCAACAGTACCTTGAACTCTCACATGGAGTTCTTTGCTTTTGTTTTGTTTTTTTAATGGAATTTTAAACTTCTTTTTTTTTTTTTTTGAGACAGAGTCTCCCTTTGTTGCCCGGGCTAGAGTGCCGTGGCGTTAGCCTAGCTCACAGCAACCTCAAACTCCTGGGCTCAAGCAATCCTTCTGCCTCAGCCTCCCGAGTAGCTGCGCCACCATGCCCAGCTAATTTTTCTATATCTATTTTTAGCTGTCCATATAATTTCTTTCTATTTTTAGTAGAGACAGAGTCTCGCTCTTGCTCAGGCTGGTCTCTAACTCCTGAGCTCAAACAATCCGCCCGCCTCGGCCTCCCACAGTGCTAGGATTACAGGCGTGAGCCACCGCGCCCGGCCTAAACTTCATTTTAAATGGAATTCCCCTAATTTGAGGACAGAGAGAGAGGAGAATTGAGTTTTATCATACATATTTTTAATTGGCTTCAATCCTTAAGAAAGGGTAACTTTCAAAATCAGAACCTTGAAAACCCTACTCCTCAATATATTTTTCCACTCCAGTCCCAAGTTTTCTTTCTTCCTCTATTCCCTGGTGACTTGGAAGTTACAAGGGGCCATAATGAATGATGGGGCAATTTGCTGTATTAATGACAAAGACGATAGTTCACACAAAGCAACATGAGTTTCTCAGATCATTTGAAGAAAGTTCGTTACAAACCAAATAATTCATGAACTAAGACCCATCCATAAAGGCTAATTTGTACTAGCTATACTAAATTAAGTTGACACATTCTATAGGATTAAGAGACAAAAGTCTTATGTCAATAGGGAGATATTTTCCAACATTTTAAAATGTAGGATTTTACTAGCAGGTGCTAAGAACTCCATTTTGGGATGTCCCTTCCAACAGATTAGACCTTAGCCCTAAAAAGAAGTTGTGCTACTTGGAGGTAACCAGCAGTCTTCCATAAGTGCTTAGAAGTATTCTCGTCTTTGGAAGAAAATGTTATTTCCTACACTCTGGGATCTCCCTTGGGATTGAACAAACTCTAGCAAAACATGTCAAGCAAATTCTCACAGTAACTCTAGGAATGGAATAGCTGTTTGCTTTTTCATCACCATTATGAGCAGATTATTCTCCAGATCATGAGGCAACATAGAATTGCCCTCTGGAAGACTCTGAAGTCGGGCTGATTTCTGATCCAACAGAGCTGTAATGTAATCCTTCCTGAATTTTTCCCTCCAGCAGCATAGCCATTAGTTGAATAACATTCACACACCTGCTCAGTTATGAGGTCCTGATTGATCCCAAAGGCACAAGAAGGGTGATGTGAGCAAGGCATCACCATGAAAAGAACATGGGCTTTGGAACTGAGCAGAACAAACTCTGATACTGGTGGTTTTGTGATTTAGGGCAAGTCCTATGACCCTTGAACCTCTATTTATTCATCTGTAGAATGGAGATGAAAATAATAGGATTTACTATAATTACTGTAATAGTTAATTAGGCAATACTAATGCATGAAAATAATCAAATGTATATATTCCATAAATGATAGTTATTATCACACTAGTGCCCAGGTTATGGGAATAATCTGCTCTGGATGACAATCAGCTGGATCCTCATAAGCTTCAATGACTACAATTCATCACTCCTGTTATGTAAGGAGGAGGGAAAAGGTATTTTCTAAAGTGAAGGGCCTGGAAATCCCATTTATCCAATTTCTACCTGGTTAGTGAAAGAACTAATTCCTTTTTAGCTTGACTAAATGCAAGAGAAATCTAAGATATGTGTAAAAATTATCATCGTCATTATCATACACACACATATATACATATTTCTAATTTAAATAATATAATCATTTACGAAATTAAGATCCACTAGGCCAGGAGATATGTCCTAACACCAGTGTGAAGTCAATACATTCAATAAATACGTATTCAACAATAAATGCAAATCAGCTTCTTCTTATTTTCTATCTGGAAAAATACTATTTGCCAGGATATAGACTAAGGTTTCTCCTAGTAAAATAACAAACAGTGTCACTAAATGTATCAAGAAACTTTGAAATCCTCATACTGAAATGAACTGGTCATCCATGATCTTAACAACTTAACCTGTAGGCTGGCTTTACTTTTGGGAACAGCAGGAAGCAGATCACACTCTAAAGAATCAAACCTGACTTTACAAAACAACGTTAGGCTGCAGCAGGTGCTGAGGTTTCAATTCTACCTACTTTGGTGTTCTTAGAAAAAACCCATACTGAAAAACAAAATTCCAATTCCAACCTGTCAACTTTTTTTTTAATTATAGTTCAACTTAACGGGCATCATGGAGCTTTAGGGAACATAGCTGATGAGAATCCTTGAAGATATATAATTTAGAGATGACATTTGGAAGTAAATAAACATCTTTGGGAGACTGATTTAATGAAATGTGGTAGCTGTAGGTCCATTATTTAGGTAAAATAAGTTTTAAGAGACTTAGCTTCCTCTACCCTGAACCAAAATTCTTAGTCTCAATTTTCAAAAAATAGTGGCAAACTTTTCAAAATTCCATGATAAAAATAATGTAAAATGATACTTTCTCAAGACAACATTTGTAGCAATAGCAATACCAAACACTTTGGAGTGGGGAATAAGTTCTGAAGCAGCCTGGTAGGCAGGCTCAAGTACTCACTTGTTTCTTCTCATGGTAAAATGGGGGTGGGAGGAATGAAAAATAGGAAGAGAGGTGGGGTTAAAGAAAAGCTTCATGATTATTTTCTTGTTGGCCTCCTTCAGCTACATTAAGGCACAGAGAAAATAGAAAGAAACAGACAAAACATTTAAGGTTCTCTGTCTTGTTCAAATTTAGGTTTGATGTTTAGAAGGCAACTCAGTATGAATACATCTAACGTATCAATTCACTCCAAGATTCTCAGAAGAGAAAGGGCCTCCTAGATATCTAGTCCCCATAATTTTTAATGGTTTTCAAGCTGTGTTCCATGGATCCCTAGGGTCCCTCAATGATGATTCAGCCCTAAAACAATTTGAGAAGTATTACATTTATCTGATCTTATATACAGGATTGGTGTGCCAAATGAGATTTCATTTTGAGGGGAGGGGGAACAGGGAAAAAGAGCAGAAAAACTAATAAAAAATCTCTTTGAAACCATTGATCTACTAACCCCAAGTAATAACAATCCAATATATGATTACAAATACCTTCAGTGGTGAGGAACTCACTATCTTATGAGGCAAATTTCATATGGCTAAATTGTTGGGAAACTCATTCTTACAGAGAGAATAAATCTGCCTTTTTATAATATAAATTCTACTCTGGTCCTGTTCTCTCAGACCACTGAAAGGAAGGCTAAACCTTTTTAACATGAGAGTTTCTCACTATTGGAAGGTGATTAAAAGGACATCACTCTCCTCCTCTGTTCCTAAGCTAGAAACTTCCAGTTCCTTGATGCTTGGTAGGGTTTTAGATTGTTCCATCATCCAAATCATTCTCCTCTGGGCACACCGCAGGGTGTTGAGTCTCGCTGTGTGTTCTTTTGTGTGCAGTGTAAGAGGAGTGGATAGACATCATATCTTTTTGGTTCCCTTAAGACAAAAGAAACAGAAGGACAATATCAAGCAAATATTTGAAGCTGTTTGCTTTGTTCATGGTCTAGCTAGTACATGGTCTGGCAATGCATAACACGATAACACTTTCTGAAGACAAATTTAGTACTAAAAAGAAACTACACTTCTGGGCAGGACACAAAGTTCTACAGGAGTATAGCTGTTCACCTCCAAGGCTTTAATGAGCAAATAGGTCCCCATATTTTCTCACCTGTTTGCCATACTTTCTCCTTCCATTGGCAGGACTTGATGAAGGAATATGGCCTATAGTAATCATTCTAATCACCTCTCATAAGCCTCAGATTTTACCAGCTATGGTAGGTAAGAGGAATCTAGTATTACAATGCCTTGAAGAGGAAAAAAGAATAAGGTTTTACAACCAGAAAAAAAACTGGGTTCAAATCTTATCTCTTTAGTGTGACCTTTGGTAAATCATTCCACCATTCTGAGCCTCAGTTAACTCATCATACTACAGAATTGTTATATGTGGAATTATATATGTAACAGGCTTAGCACTGAGTCTGACACTTAGGATCTCAATGAATATTATAAAACTTATTATAATTTCAAGCACTTATAGCACCGTTATTTTAACAGCATTGATTTCAATGGTATCATTTATTCTTCAGTAATGGAGAATGGGGAATTTCCCTTGCAAATTTCCAAGATACTTGAAGCTTACAATTTTAGGATCAAATCATTTTTATTCTGACAATTTTAATTGAAATTTTTTCCTGAAACAATTATGTACTGCTGTGAATTTGCAAACAGAAATTACTAGCATGATTTAAATATTTATTGATATTTTTATCATCATAATATTCACAGTATTATGCAGTAATATCATAATACCTGTAAGAAAATTTGAGGTGGACAGGACTATTTTCCTCTTCACTAAAGGGCCTCAGTTTTTTATAATTTTTGAGATTTTTACCTCTATCCTTGATATATGGAATGGCTCTGGCTAGTTCCAACCTATGACTTATATTAATATATCGTAGTAAGTAGCATTAGATGACCTACTTCAATAGTATCCGGTTACATTTTTGGTTCTCCTATTTTCATGAGGTTAATAGATATTTTGTTTGGAAAAGTTTTGGGGCTATTATATTTGAAGTGAAGCCTGCCCCAATCAAAAAAGAGAATCAAATTTTGTAGTTCATTTTTCTCAGCTCTTGAAATTCTCCTCATTACAGTGGATTTAGTCACATCTCTTGACTTATAGAATGTCATAACTGTGCAGTACTATGGGCTGCACCGTGACCAGCAACCCATGGACAAAGAGATGGATTGTCTGAAAGTAGTCAGTAGCTCAGAGGGTAACAGCAGGCAGTGTCAGAGGCCAGTAGTGCAACAGCAGACATTAGCTAGGAGCAGGCTCTATCACGGAAGTATTTGGAGCAGAGAATCAAAAAGAGGTTCAGGTAGCTGAATTCAAATGTGGCTAGCTCCCCACCCCAACCCTTACACCCCCAGGACATCCCAGAGAAAAGCAGAGAAAGATGGGAGCAGGAGCTAAGGTTCTGTCATTTGACAAAAGCAGTTATTGACCCAGCAGACTTAGGGAAAATTGTTAAAAATACCATGCCTAAGATCCACCAACAAGTAAGACTTGAGCAAAACCTAGGTATCACATGCAAGTTTCTTGGGTGTTTTTCCCCCATACTGCTAGAAAATTTTCTGATCATTCTTACTGCTGTCAGAATAATGTCTTTTAGTGATTTCTGCCTGTGACCTCCAATGAACTTCAAAAACAAGCAAATTCTCATTATCTAGAATGAGTCTGCTGAAATTGCATGAGGACTGGGAAGTACTTTTTGGAGTATAGCCCAGAACCTTTACCCACAGACCATGTGGCATTTGTGTTTGACTGTTCATGTCAGTGATATTAAACAACAAATTCATAATTAGAAGAAAACGACAGACATAGACTGGACCAAACTAAGCCAATTTTGTCTTTGCCTCCTAAATAGACATTAGTTCTACAATTTCACCAGGTATCTGACAGTCATTAAAACATCCCTTAAAAACTCCCTAGGACTATGAAAAACTTTCTACTTTGAAAATCAGAGAAAAATCTGCTGAGAGAATCACAGCTCTTTAAGCATTTCCAGGCCTCTTTAAGCATTAGAGATTTGATTATCAGACCAATAAGGCATCTTCTGCAGCTTGATGGTCTCTCCAAGGTCCTATCTTCTATAATATTGATGCTTATGATATTTGCTATGTAGCTGTATGACTACGATATGATTAATTACAAATGGGTGCAGTTTTAAAACACATTTGAGCTGAATTATATGAGCTTCTAATATGGAATATTTAAACATTACATGATTGCCTTAAAACAGCGAGATGGACTATCTAACATAGGAAGGGATTTTTAAAACTGGCATTTAAGTTTTGTGTGCATCTGAGAATGGACAATTGCTTTAGGAAGCACTGGCATTGAATTCTTGACCCCAAGATAAGGTAATTGTATAAATCATCAATAAAAACTTAAGTGAGCACCTATTATGTTTAAGGCTACTTTGGTGGCATTGGGTAAATAAAGAGCAGGAGAAACAATCTCTGAATTAAAATGTTTACAAAGCAAGTTGCAATTCAAATACAAACTAACGTCAATGCTTAAGAGTGATTTTGGGCCACTAGATCATCTTGAAGACCTTTGCATTTTTGACTTACAAAGTTAGAAGAGACGTTAGAGTCTAACACATCTGTTAAAAATGAAGAAATTAAGGCCAGGGGAGTCAACAATCCCCAGTACTTTGCCCAGAACCTGATTCATACAAGGAACACAGGAAACATTCATTAAGCAATTGAATGAATAATGTTATCTGTATAAAGTCATTCAGTGAGGGAGGAATACGACTCCCTATAGAATCTAGACATCCTAACTCAGCCCTGTGGCAAATGTTCCAGATTTCCACCTTCGGCCTATAAAATTAAGACACACTTGGTTTTTTATTGTTCATTTTTATGTAAACTTTTTACAGTAGTTCCCCCCTTACCTATGGGGATGTGCTGCAAGACTCCCAGTAGATGCCTGAAACCATGAATAGGACCAAGCCCTATTTACGCTATGTTTTCTCTTATAGATACATACCTATCATAATGTTTAATTTATGAATTAGGCACGATAAGAGATTAACAACAATAGCTAACAATAAAATAGAACAATTATAGCAACATACCATAATAAAAGAGGTAAATGTGGGCTAGCTCTGTCTCTAAATTTTACTATCTTCATCCTTCTTGTGATGATATGAGGTGATATGTCCAGCCTGGACTATTTTTAGTCATTTAGTAGCCATCTACGTTACCAGATCAACTGCCTGCTGTGCTGTTGTAGTGCTAGTGTCCAACTATTTTGCTTAATAATGGCCCCAAAGCACAAGAGTTAAGGATGTACTATTTTTGGACCACAGATGACCACAGGTAACTGAAACTGGAAATCAAAACTGTGAATAAGGAAGAACCACTGTATTTTGAGATAATTGTAGATTCACATTCATTTGGAAGAAATAATACCTAGAGATCTCATTGTACTCTTGATCAGTTTCCCCTAAAAGAAACATCTTGCAAAACTATGGTACAATATCACAACCAGGGTATTGACAGTGATAGTCAAGATACAGAAGATTTCCACATTGCACTTTTTTTCAATTTTTTATTGATACATAATAGTTGTACATATTTGGAGGATACATGTGATATTTGTATGCATGTATACACTGTGTAGTGATCAAATCATGGTAATTGGGATATCCACTACCTCAACCATTTATCTTTTCTTCGTGTTGGGAACACTACAATTCTTCTCTATAGCTGCACCCACCTCCTTCTGCTTCATCCCCTCCTTAATTCCTGGAAATCAATAATCTGTTCTCCACAACTATAATTTTGTCATTTCAAGAATGTCATATAAATGGAATCATACAGTATATAAACTTTTGTGGTTGACTTTTTTTATTTGGCATAATTCTCTAGAGATTCATTCAGGTTGCTGCATGTATCAAGTTTATTCCTTTTCATTGCTGAATAGCATTCCATGATATAGATGTACTATAGTTTGCTTAAACATCCACTCATTGTAGGACATCTAGGTGCTTTCTAGCTCTTGATTATTACAAAGACTGCTGCTATAAACATTCACATACAGGTTTTTATGTGAACAAAAGTTTTCATTTTCCTGAGATAAATGCTCAGGAATAAATCACTGCATTGTACGATAATAGCATGTTTACTTTTTTAAAAACTACTAAACCATTTTTCAAAGTGGCTCTACTATCCTGTATTCCCACAAGCAATGTATGAGTGATCCAGTTTCTCCAAATCTTTGTCAGCATTTGGGGTTGTCATTATTCTGATAGATGTGTCCTGATAGCTCATTGTGGTTTTAATTTGCATTTCCTTAATGGCTAATGTTATTGAACATCTTTTCACGTGCTGATGATACACCATTTGTAAATTATCCTTGGTGAGATCTCTGTTTATGTTTTTTCCCATAAGATGTAACTGGATTTTTCTAATTGGATGGGTTTTGTTTGCATTGTTTTTGTTTCTAACTGTTATTATCACTTTATAACTATTTCCTTTATGGATCATCTTTGGCTGTTAAGTCTAAGAACTCTTTTCCTACCCCTAGCTCCCAAAGATTTTCTTCTGTGTCAAAGGATTTTATTGTTGCTGCTGCTGTTAACTACTTATAGGTACCTATTCAATTGCTCTGGCACTTTTGTTGAAAATGCTATTCTTTCCCAATTGATTTGTTTCATACCTTTACCAAAAAATCACTTGGGATTATTTGTGTGATCTACTTTGGGGCTCTCTATACCACTCCATCAATGTATGTGTGTGTCTGTCTCTTCACCAGTACAATACAGCCTTGATTACTATGGCTACCTAATATTAAATTTTGAAGTTGAGTAGCCTAATTCCTGTCACTTTATTCTTCTCTTCAAAATTGTTTTAGCAAATGTAGCACTTTTGCCTTTCTACTAAAAATTTCAGAATCATCTTGTCTATACCTACAAAAAAATTTTGTTAGTATTTTGGTAAGAATTGTGTCAAATCTATATAACAAGTTGGGAAGAATTAACATCTTTACTATGTCAAGTCTTCCTTTCCATTAACATGGTTTCTCTCTACATTTATTTAGATCTCCTTTGATTTATTTTATCAGCATTTTGTAGTTTTCAACATAAAAGCCCTGCACATGTTGTGTTAGAATTGCACCTAAGTATTTTGGTTTGAGTGTTTGTAATTGGTATTGCATTTTTATTTGGAGGGGTCTATAGATTCATTGCTGGTGTATAGATATATAATTGCTTTTTTATTTTTATCTTGTGTTCTTTGACCTTGCAGAACTCACTTATACTTCTAAGAGTTTTCCTGTGGATTCCTTGGGACAGTCTATTGTCATGGTCCTGTTCACGGCTGGACTTTGAAGTGTTGCCCCAGTTCTTGGGCTCTGGGCTTGGAAGAATCACAAGCCTTAGCCCACAACAGGGAGAGCGGTGACAGACACTCAGCAAGGATATGTGAAGAATTCATCGTAAAGAAAGTTTCAGCGTGCAAAGCGAAAGACGTTTCCTAAGGGGAAACGGCTCTATCTCGGCTAGTGGAGAAGACTCTGTCTACTTCTATGTTTTTCCTTTTATATGTTAGTAGTTTAGGTAAAAGTTCATTATAATTATTCATATCTATATGTGACTGTTTTGGGGACTGAATTTTTTCTGGGTATGGACATGATTTAAAGGTTATGTTATACATACTGTGGGGAAAGTTCTATTTCCATTCTCTGACTGGTGGTCAGTGTTCCATGGCCTAATTACTCCATTCTTTAAGACTGAAATAACTGTTTCACTGGTTATTTTTCTGTAACCATTTCCTCCTTATTGTTTTTCTATAACTGCTTTCTCCTTTCTGTTTTTCTGATTTCCACTACCTCTCACTTGTTTTTCTGTCCCTAACACCATGTAGACAGTGATGTTGTTTGCAAATAGAGACAATTTTATTTCTTCATGTCTAATCTGTATGCCCTTTATTTCCTTCCCTTTCCATGTTGAACCTGCCTAAACTTCCAGAACTACTATGTTTAAAAAGAGTGGTGAGAGTGCACATCCTTGCATTGTTCCCAATCTTGGGAGGAAAGCATTAACTTTTTCACCATTGGTCCAAAAAATGTTAGCTGTACGGATTTTTTTTATCGAGTTGAAAAAGTTCCCCTTTATTCCTTTCTTAACAATAATTTTATTACAAATGGGTATTGAATTTTATCAAATGCTTTTTTTCTGCATCAATTGATATAATCATATGATTTTCCTTCTTTAGTTCGCCCATATGATAGATTACATTTATCGGTTTTGACATATTGAACCAGTCTTAAATCCCTGAAATAAAACCAAAATGGTCATGGTGTATAATTCTTATGTGTTGCTGAATCACATCTGCTAATATCTTCTTAAGAATTTTTGCCATTATATTTATGAGGGATATTGTTCTGTGTGTGTGTGTTTTTGTTTTTATTTTTTGTATTATCTTTGTCCGTCTTTGGTGTCAGGGTAGCTTTATAAAATGAATTGGAACATGTTCCCTTTGTTATTTTCTGGAAAAGATCATGCAGAATTGTCTTAATCCGTCTTTAAACATATGTAGAATTATGCAGTTAAACCATCTGGACTGGAGATTTCTTTTTGTGAAGTTTTTAAAATACAAATTCAACTTTCTTAATAGTTATAGAGCTATTTGAATGATCGATTTCATATTAGATGAGTTATAGTAGTTTGTGTTTTTTGAAGAATTGGTCAATTTAAAGTAGGTTATACAATGTGTATGTGTAGAGTTGTTTTGTAGTATTCCCTGATAATCCTTTTGTTTCTGCAGGGTCTGCAGTGGTTTTATTCCAATATTGGTAATTCTCTCTTTTTGTCTTTGTTGGTCTGGTTACAAATTTGTCAATTTTATTAATCTTTTTGAGGACTCGAGTCATTGAATCATTGATGATCTCTTTTGTTTTTCTATTTTCAATATCATTGATTTCTACTTTTTATTTCCTTCCTCCTGCTTGCTTTGGTTTTTTTTTCCCCCTTTTCTTTTTTCTAGGTTCTTGAGGTAAAATCTTAGATTACTGATTTGAGGCTTTTTCTCTTTTCTAATGTATGCCTTTAGTGCTATACATTTTCCTCTCAGCACTGTGTTAGCTGTATCTCACAAATTTTGACCTACTGTATTTCTCTTTTCATTCAGTTTAATGTATTTTTTAAATTTCTCATGATACTTCATCTTTGACTAATGGATTATTTATAATTGTGTTGTTTAGTTTCCAAGTGTTTGGACATTTTCCTGTTATCTTCCTGTTACTGATTTCTAGATTGAGTCCATTGTGGACAAAAAGCATGCTCTATATCATTTCAGTTATTTTAAATTTTTGGAGGTTTTTTTTATGACCCAGGATATTTTGTATGTTCCTCAGGCACTTGAAAACAATGTGTAATCTGCTGTTGCTGGGTAGAGTGTTCTACAAATGTTGATTAAATTTCATCAATTGATTGTGCTATTGAGTGTTTCTATCTCCTTGCTAACTTTCTCTCTGATTTTTCTATCAGTTATTGAGAGGGGATGTTGAAGTCCCCAACCACAATTGTGAAGGTATCTATATGTCCTTCCAATTCTATCAGTTTTTGTTTCACATATTTTGCAGCTCTATCACTTGATTCCTACATATTTAAGATTGTTATGTCTTCTAGGTGGATTGACCCTTTTATCATTAAGAAATGTCTTCTCTGTCTTGGGTAATTTTCTTTGCTCTGAAATCCAGTTTATTTGGTATTAGAATAACTACTCCTGCTTTCTTTTGATTACTATTTGTGTAACATATCATTTTCATCCTCTTTCTTTCAACCTGACAACATAAAGTGAGTCTCCTACAGATAGCATGCAGTTTGGTCACATTTTTTTTAATCTAGTCTACCAATCTATGTCTTTTAATTGACATATTTAGATCATTTACATTTAATGTAATCATTACTATGTTAGACTTGAGTTTAGAGTTTGATTTTTTGTTTTCTGTTTGTTCTTTCTGTTTTTATTTCTTTTTTTTTCCTGACCTCCTGTGGGCTATTTAAAACACTCCTTACAATTCCATTTTGATCTATGATAGTGTTTTTTAATCTATTTGTATAGCTTTTTAAGTGATCATAATTTTTCTAGGTATTATTATATATATATATAATTCATAACAGTCAATTTGTGTCATCATTTCACCAGTTCAAGTGAAGTGTAAAAACATTATTTCCCTTTATATTCCTTCACCTTTCCTTTTTATCATTGTCTTAAATATTTCTCTACATACATTTAGAATCACATCAAATCAGACAGTGCTATAATTTTTGCTTCACTTATCAAACATAATTTAGAAAACTCTAGAGAGGAAGGAAAATCTACTATATTTACCCATATTTTTGCTTATTGTGTTCTTTTTTCCTTCCTGGTATTCCAAGTTTTCTTCTTTTATTATTTACCTTCTGCTTAGAGAAATTCCTTTTGTCATTCTTTCAGGGTATTCTGGTGATAATTTTTTAGTTTTCAAGCATCTGAGCATGCCCTAATTTCCCCTTCATTTCTGAAAAATATTTTCTTTGGATCTAGAATTCTGGGATGATAGTGCTTTTCTTTCAGCATTTGGAAAATGTTGCACCACTTCCTTCTGACCTCCATGATTTCCAATGAGCTATATGATATAATTCATACTGTTTTTTCTATAAGTTAGATACCATTTCTCTATTTCTGCTTACAAGATTTTTTTTCTTTGTCTTTAATTCTCAGATGTTTAAATATGACATGTTTTGGTATGGGTTTATTTGGTTTATACTATTTGGAGTTTACTTTGCTTCTCAAATCTGTAGTTTTATCTCTTTTTCCAAATTTGAGAAGTGTCCTGTCATTAATTCTTAAAGCACTTTTCAGTCCCATCCTCTCCTGAAACTCCAGTGACATGAAAATTAAGTCTTTTTTTATATTCCTGAGGTCCCCGCAGCCCTGTTTATATTTCTTCAGTCTACTTTCTCTCTGCTGTTCAGGTTAGACAGTTTTATTGCTCTATCTTTCAGTTCAGTGATTATTTCCTTTATCCCTTCCATTCTACTGTTGAGCTCATCCATTGAGTTTTTCATTATGGTTATTGTAATTTTTTAGTTCTAAAAGTTCCATTTGATTTTTATTTATATCTTCTTTCTTTGCAAAGACTTTCTATTTTTTCATTCATTTCAGCATGTTCATAATTGCTTGTTGAAGCATTTTTATGATAACTTCTTTAAATTCTTTGTCAGATAATTTTAACATATTTGTTATCTTGGTGTTGAAATCTTTATTGTCTTTTCATCAATCAGTTTTAGAACTTTCTAGGTCTTGGTATGGTAATTTTTGACAGAAACCTGGACATATTTGGTATTATGTAATGATACTCTGAATCTTTTTGAACCTTCTGTTTTACCTAGCTTCTTTTGACACACTGTCGCTGGTTGGAGGTGGGAGTTCTGGCTCACGCTAGGCCTCCACTGATACCTCATTAGCTAAGAGGAGTGGCAGTGCCATATTACTACTCCCCATGTGGCCTTCACTGACACTATGATGTGGAAGGGTGGTCGCATTTCTGCTCATTGGTGGCAAAAGTTCCAAGTCTCTTTGGCCTTTTGACACTACCCTAGTGGGGTGTTTAGAGGCTCTTCATTTATGCCTCACGAGTTGTTAAGGTCTAGGCTCTCCATATGGCCTTTGCTGCTGGAGGTGAGTATGGGGCACAGATTTTTCTGGGGAGTTTGTCTGTAATGAAATCCAAAAGTTTTCTGCCTTCCTAGGCTTTTACTTTCCTGGTCCTATGGTTAGAAAAACCAGGATTTTGCTGTTGTTGTTATTCTTATTGTTTTTTTCTGCATTCCTTGGCATTTCTGGATTGCTGCCTTCTTTATCTCTAAGTTTAGAACATATGAGATGCAACAAAAACTCAGGAAACTCAGCAACACGTTATTCCTTGGGTCGTGAGATACCTATCCCTCTTCTCTTCACTTTTAAGAGTTCTCTGATGTTTGTTCGGAATTTTAATTGTACTTAATGGGAGGAATAGGAAAAAGTATGTCTATTGTGTCTTTCCCAAGCAGAAGTTCAATTTCACACTTGCTTTTATGACCCCCCTTTTGTAAAAGCATAAACTCCTCAATATTTGAATGCTAAAAATTAGCCTTTTTTATATTATGCCTTGAACTCCTGAAAAGGTACGTCATTGTGCCCCCAAACAAGTCTGTAAGATGCAGCCACCACGAACAATCCCTGATTTTTCAAATATCCCATACCCTCACACTTGTCCTTATGTGTTGCCCCAGAAGCTACTCATAGAATCTTCACAACTCCTACAGCCTATCATGAAAGGATCAATGTTCATTATTCGGGTGTGAACTCAAAATATTCAAAAGCTTCCAATTATTAGGATTTCTCAGTACTGTTGAGCTCCCTACAAAGCTGAGGAGAACAGCTTCTCCCCTAACCATGCCTTGTTTGCCATTTGAACCCCAACACAATTCCACTTATTCCTAGAGATCAGCCTCTCACCCTTCATGTCAGTTAGCTTTTGGCTCAGTAACATCGCGGAACATCGCCAAGACACAACATCAAATGATGTGAGATTCTAAGACAGTTTTGTTGGTAATAAGGGGAATAATTTCCTGAAATTAATTTAACAAGTATCCTATGAATTTCTACTGTGTGTTGTGCATTGTTCTAAGCAAAGGATATAGACTAATAAATAAAATTATTGACTGGAAACCAGTCAAATTTTTTGTTTTCTTGTCTTGTCTCTCTGCTCTGATGCCTCCCCTCCCCAACCCCAGTAAGTCTGAGAAGGGCACTGTCTTTCTACTTTTCCTTTTCCAGCATCATCCTGGTACAATACTCTGCGGACACTCTCTCTTTCATATACTCATATTTTATGTTGAACCAATATGGGGCATGGTTTAATTTTAAGTCATATTAAGTCCCAGCTACTCGGGAGGCTGAGGCAGGAGGATCGCTTGAGCCCAGGAGTTTGAGGCTGCAGTGAGCTATGACGACGACACTGCACTCCAGCTGGGGCGACAGGGCCAGACCCTGACTCAAAAACAAGCAAAAAACCCCAACTGATTTGAGGCAAAGGCTTTGAAAGACCCCGCATACAGTGCTAGAGGGTTATAAATTTAAGAGAGGGCCATCTAGGAAGTAATCATTGATACTTCTTAAAAATAAACAAAAACAGATACAAAACCAATATGGAAACTGTTTTCCATTTTATTTTTCATATACATTCCCCTCCTAGCCTTGCCCCCAATCAAACCTCCTTCTTTTAGATAGAAAAATGCCTCATGTATATCAATGAGTGCAAATAGCTAAAGTGAGTGAATTAATTTCTTAACATTATTTCCATTCACTTCTGTCCTAAGTCACTCAAAATACCACCAAATATATATTCCTAGAATATTAATGTATTAGGGCAGTGGTCCCCAACCTTTTTGATACCAGGCACCAGTTTCATGGAAGACAGTTTTTCCACGGCTGGAGGAAGGGGCGTCGTCATTTCGGCTCCGCCTCAGATCATCAGACATTGGATTCTTATGGGGAGCACCCAAACCTGGATCCCTCCCATGCACAGTTTGCAGTGAGGTTCCGGTTCCTGTGAGGGTCTGATGTCACTGCTGATCTGACGAGGGAGGGGCTCGGGTGGTGATGCAAGCTACGAGTGATGGGAGCGGCTGTGGGTGCAGGTGGGACTTCGCTCGCTGGCCCACCGATCTCTTCCTGCTGTGCAGCCCAGTTCCTGGTGGGCTTAGACTGCTGCCTGTCCGAGACCCAGGGGTTGGGGACCGCAGCATTAGTGGATTTAAAAAAGTGTGTGACAATATTTATGATGTCAAAGACCTGATAATCTAGTTTGGAAGACAAAATGTGTACTTCAAAAAAAGTCTAAATAAAAATAATTAAACTAGTATTAATATGCCACATTGGAGGGTGTGGGAAAAAAATCCCTCATTATTTTCTCTTTAATTTTGACAGAAAATACTAAAAATACAAGGAACTTCACCCTAGAAAGTTCAAATAGATTGCCTCATGTTATTTTGCTAATAAATGGTGCTTCTGGGCCTAAAACCTGGGTCTCTCTACTCTGAGTACTAGACCATGTTAAGACACTTTTAATGAGATATGTATTTTAGCTCATAAGAAAAATCATCTGAAGATTAAATTGGAGAGCAACAACAGGAAGAAAAGTTTGCAAAGTGGCTGCTGCAACAAATTAAACTGCAAAAGCAAGCAGCCTCTGGAAACCTCCACAGATAAGATTTGAGATGTTCATTTTAAAATAGCATAACTTTTTGAAAAAGAAGAGGAAGAAAAGATCTCATTCTTGTAACAATCTAACAAGATAAAATTCTGTTTACTCTTGCTTTAATGCCTAAAGCTCTTACTGTCTGGTATTTCCTGATTCAATAATTAGTAAGTGGTAAACAAGCTAGATTTAAAGTTGCCTAATAAAAGTTTTCTTATAGCAGGCAATAAAAGTATCAGGATGCTGTAACCAGTTAAAGTGGTTTTCAAATGGTAGTCTATAAGAAAAAGCATTTTGTGATGTTTAAAAAAATAAATGAAAAGCATTCTAAAGGCAGGAATTGTTATAAATTTTGTTTATTACTCTATTTCCTTTGCTTAAAACAATGCACAGCACACAGTAGGAATTCACTAGATACTTGTTAAGTGAATTCCAGATAATTATTCCCCTTCTTACCAAAAAAACTCTTCTAGAAATTCAAGTCATTTGATGTTGTCTTGGCAACGTTACTGAGCCAAAAACTGACAACTAAGCCCCAATCTCATTCTTTTTGTCCAACCGATAGAGTAGAAAACTTACTAGAAATGCTGACAAATATGGTATCATCAGTTATTGAAAGAAGCTACCTTCAGTTAACCAAAGCCAAGTTCTCATATCCATGTGCTGTGGGAGAAAAAAACCAATGAGAAAAAAATAGAGGGTTTGATGATGGACAGACCTATGCTCCAATTCCAGTAATATCGCTTGTTCACTGAATAATCTGAACCTCAGTTTGTTTGTTTTTTAATCTGAGGAATAAGAATATCATCTCTTAAGATAATTGTGATGACTGGAAAAGATAGAAAAAGAGAAATTATTGACCTTCTGATAAACAGTATGCATATAGTGTTTGTAGAATATTTAAATTAGATTCTGAAAATTTACCCCTACTCTATGATGCGTGCCAACAGATGTATCACTTATCACAGGGTAATTCTATTAAATTCTAATAGCTGAGAACTAGATGCAGTGTTATTTCCATGGATAATTTACTCCTAGGTAACTATAACTCCCTCCGTGTCTGCTAAATCGTATAGACAGTGATGGTTAGCAAATACGATAAACATTAACTTCCCATTTACACAAAGCACAGAGGTTTAAAAAAAATCCAAATAGTGTAAGCTATAGTTGTTTATTACATGATAAATAATTAAATATGGTTTGGCTAACAACACAATATGAAAAGATGGCTCCACATCACCCACTAAAGCTTAAATATAATCATTCTGGAAAACAATGTCTTAGCACTGGCTCATTCTGAGCTCTGGATCCAAAAGAAGAGCTGAAGAAGAAACGTTGTTAGTATGGTCAGCACTGAAGCTTGATGATTGTTGCCAGGAAACAACAATCACTGAGTTACCCTGAGTCATAGATGGGGAACTAGACTTAGATGAGATGTCATTAGTCTTCCTTCACGTGGACCCAAGTCTTTACCCACCTATATTAAGCATTCTTTATATATATAAAATTGTGCAGTTCCTCAGGGTACCCACACACAACAGCTGATAGAGGACTTGTTTCTAAGAACCTCCCTGCTCTAAGATCCTTGGTTCTGTGAATGTGTCCAAAAGGTAGGTGAATGGATAACACTGCAACAGTGGCTAGTGTTTGCTTGTTATATGCCAGGCATTGTGCTCAGTGCCTTTATTTAATCATCTGTAATAGCCCAAAGAGATAGGTGCTACCAATATTCTTATTTTATTAATGAGGAAACTTAGGCGTAGGGAGGTTTGCCACTTTTCTATGGGTCATCTAGGAAATGCAGAGCTAAGATACAAACCTAGACTGTCAGCCTGCAAAATCCACCTTCTTAACCACTCACTACTCTATTCTGCCACCAAGACATTATTTAGAGAATTATTGATGTGGGCTTATTATTATTACTGAGACCAGGTAAATTCAAAGGATTATCCATCCCAGGTTCTGGAATTCATGAGCTGCCACAATTTTATTTTTGATGGTCTTTAAAACAAAGAAAAGGAGAAGTCGAAGACAAGAATCAGAATGATTTTCTTCATGTGATTTAATAAAGGATTTATTCCTAACTTTTCTCTACGTTTTTCTGAGCTTAAGAATAAAGTAGGAAAAATTAAGGAGGAAAGGATTGAATCGGGAAAGGTGGTTTTCCAAATAATATAGTTCAGGAATTGAAGCTACTTAAAAATGATGTGAAATGTACTTCTCATTCCTCCCAACCTCATCTCTCCAAGTCACCCACTATAAATGAACAGTAAAAATTATATATATATATATATATATATATATGTGTACTTTACCAATGTCTTTCCTACTTTTGCACATCAATTTGAGCAACCATCCATGCACAAAAATAGCTTCATAAGAGCTAAGGAAACCAAGTGAGAGATTGCAGCACCTGGGTATAGCACAGACAAGAAAAGACACATTGAAGAGGGTAGCAAAGACAGTTTGTACATTACCCATGTCAGCCCTAACCCCCAGGAAGTATAGTGTGGAGAGATAACCTCCACCTGGGAGAAGGAAAGGGAAGTGAGCACCAGACTTTGCCTTGGATCCCAAAACCAGGCCTGTCCCAGTAAAACCCAAGGCTGGGCAGGCCCCTACACTCTCAGACTCCAGGCCAGTACCTGAAATGAGCCTCTAGGCCCTACCACCAGGCCAATAGCAGCCTCAGGCTCCAGATTGCCCCAATGCCAGGCTAGCCCCTACAGCCACAGGCTACAGGACTATCCTAGCACCATGCTCACCCTTACAGACCTAATCATTAGGACTTGCCCCTGTGAATACAGAATCCAGGGCCATTCAGCACCAAGCCAGCCCCTGCTGCCCCATGCTCAAAAAATTAAAAATAAAACTATCATATGACCCAGCAATCCTACTACTGAGTAGGTATTCAAAGGACATGAAATCAGTATGTCAAAGAGATATCAGCAGTGCCATGTTTATTGCAGTATTATTCACAATAGCCAAGATATGGAATCAACCTAAGTGTTCATCAACAGAGGAATGGATAAAGAAAATGTGATACACACACACACACACACACACACACACAGTAGAATATTATTCAGCCTTAAAAAAAAAAAAAAGAAAGAAAGAAAATGCTGGTATTTGCATCAACATGAATGAACCTGGAGGAAATTATACTGAGTGAAATAAGCCAGGCACAGAAAGATAAATACCACATGATCTCACTTATATGTGGAATCTAAAAAAGAGGAACTCTTAGAAATAGAGATCAGAATGGTCGTTACCAGGGGCCATTGGTGGAGGTGGGTAAGAGATGTTGGTAAAAGACACAAAATTTTAGTTAGAAAGGAGGAATAAGTTCAAGAAACCTATTGTAAAACATGGTGACTACAGTTCATAACAATGTATTGTATTGTTTAAAAGGGGAGTGGGGGAGGGGATGGGTGTATAACTACATGATAAGTGTGATGCGCACTCTCTGGGGAATGGACATGCTTGAAGTTCTGACTCGGGGGGATGGGCAGGACATAGGCAATATATATAACCTGAACTTTTGTACCCCCATAATAAGCTGAAATTTTAAAAAAAAATTGCTAAGAGAGTAGATTTTAAATGTGCTTGCCACAAAAATAAGTATGTGAAGTAATGCATATATTAATTAGCTCTATCTAGCCATTCGACAATGTATATATATTTCAAAACATGTTGTATACAATAAATATATAGAATTTGTATTTGTCCATTGAGAAAAAAATATTTAAAATATTTAAAAATAAAATCACTTTTTAAAAAGAATATATTAAACAACTGCTAGGGAAAAGTAATAGGGCTAAATGCTACCAGAGCTACATAATTGTGTAAGATAGGGCTGCTATTCTCAAGAGATATATAGTATATAGGGGAGACTTAGAGTCTTCCTCTTTGCGTGGACCACGGAACTACTTGTAAAATATAAATTAAATGTCATCTAATCCAGTGCTTCTCAAACATTAAAATATAAACAAATTACTTGAGGACATTCAAAATGCAGATTCAAATGCAAAAAGTCTTACATGGTGCCTGAGACTCTGTATTTCTAACAATTACCCAGATGACACAGATGCTGCTAGTTCACAGACCACACTTGGAGTAGCAAAGAGGTAGGCTATAATCCCTGCTTTAATTTACCAAGGTATTTCAATGCAGCTGGAGTCACTGTGCATTAATCTTTTATATACCCAGTAGCCATGACCCCAAAAGAGCAACCTCATAACATCTTTATGATATAATGTACCCCCTGAGAAACATCATGCCCACATCTGTGACTCACTAGCTCGCTAGAGGATGAAAGAGATCATGCCTAATACATAAAAGTTGGCACCCAGTAAAGAGGAGTTCTTTTTACCATGACTATAAATTGAGGAAGATGGGTATTTCTTTTTAAATTTTAATAATTAAACTTTATCTTTTCTAGTCATAAGAGGCAACATCATTAAGAAGAAAAGTAAACCTCAGTAGGAATTTGCAATTTGAGTCATTTTTAAAGTACTGGTGAAGGACATGTTCCAGTATTAGCACTTGGTCAGAGGCTCCCATTAGTAATTAAGGACTGCTTGCAATCAGCAATGTGTGCTTGCATTATATAAGACATACTGATTTCTGGAGGAAGTCAATCTCTATCTCTCCCCTGCTAATAAGAAATTGGGAGGCGCAAAACAACCCCAGATGGTGTATGTTTGTAGTAATGAATGGAGGTATTTTAATGGTGTCAGTTAAGTTTTACTTTGTGTTTTTAATGAGAGACTGACTGCCCAAGACATTTTAATTGTAAACCAGATTCCCCATGAGGTCTTAAACTATTTTATGTTAAACATAAAGCTTTGTTAACTTGTATGGGTGATATCATTCATCCCCTAAGAACAAGGGGATATAAAAATATTTCATAATGAGCCATGAATACATAACATAACCCCAGAAGTTTAATAATACAACCCATATTTCATTTCTTCAAATGATTCCTTATTCTACCTACATGAAGCCACTTTCAAATGAAAAGATTCAAATTCGGTTTCACAGATATAAACAGAGTTCTACTCCTGAAATTCTAAGTGAAAATAACCAAGCAGCAAGTGGGATGAGATTATTTAACATTCTTTTAACAGAATATTCTGGATAGACAGGCAAGTCATTTACTGAAATCTCTTTTCTTTGATTACTTAAAAAGTAACATTACTTTGAGATCACCTATTTAATAAGATTCTGCCTCCATCTCCCAAGAACCATTCTGACTTTAATAGTCTTATCTCTCATTTGGTAAAAAGTTTTTTGCAAATGAAGCCTTGGAGAAAGGAAGCCCAGTTGGAACATTTTTAGAGGATTTGCCAGAGATCATGAAATTAAGACATCTCGAGATACATTAAGAATCCCTAGTACTCAATTTCAAGGAGGGAGAATTAGTTTCTAATCCCATTTCTGTTGCCAAATATGGTTGTTTGACCTGAGGCAAGTCAATGATTCCATGGACCTCTCTTTGCTCATCTGTCAGAGCAGCTTTTCAAAATCTGGGTGAGTATCACCACGTACAGCCCCACCTGGAATGCTTCTTAAAAATGCATATTCCTAAGTCACACCCAGTCCTACTGAATCAGGCTGCAAAGGGGTCCATTTTCCTTGACAAGTTTCCCAAGTGATTTTTATGCTCACTAAGTATGAGAACACTGAAACTGATTAGCTTTAAGGCCTTCCAGAAATATTCTTTCCTTGGAAAACAGACCTAAGGTGAACTACAAATCTTGATAAATCCCATCTCCAACTCACTTCATCATTTCCTATGATAATGTATCTCAGTCTCCATCTAACACTTGAGTTCTGCTGTCAACTTATCAACTATTAATTGTGTACTATTTACAATAGACAAAAGTTGAAAACAACTCATGTGTCTATCAACAAAACAAAAAAACAAAATGTAGTATATACATACAATGAAATATTATTCACTCATAAAAAGGAAGTTGTGATACCTACTATAACATGGGTGAACCTTGAAAACATTAGGCTCTGTAAAATAAGCCAGGCACACAAAAAAACAAATATTGTATGATTCTACTTATATAAAATATCTACAATAGGCAAATTAAGATATAGAAAGTACATTAAAGGTTACCAGGGGCTGGAAGGAGGGAGGAATGGGTAATTATTGTTTAATGAGTGTAGAGTTTCTGTTTTAGGTGATGGAAAAGTTTTGGAAATAGAAAATGGTAATGACTGCACAATATGGTGAATATAATTAATGCCATTACATTAAAGTCATTAAAATGGCAAATTTTATTTTATATACATATATATATGTATATACATATAACCACAATAAAATAAAAATAAGTCAAGCACATTGCCAACTTGCACATTTGTAGCTAGCAAATCTCCCTCACATCTCATTGGCTCAGACCTATCACATGTTCAGCCAACTGCAAAATTTCCGAGAATTGTTGTTTTTACTTGAATATATTGAACACCAAAATTTGGGAAAAATTAGTAAGGAAGAAGCCAAGAGCGAATATCAGATATGTCTTAGTCCATTTTCTGCTGCTATAACAGAATACCTGAGACTGGGTAATTTATAAACAATAAAATTTTAAATAACGGTGATATAGAATCTCTTTTGTTCTCCTGGAGAGAGTTGGAACCCATTCTATTAAGTAAAGTATCCCAAGAATGGAAAAATAAGCATCACATGTACTCACCAGCAAATTGGTTTCCCTGTTCATCACCTAAGTGCACATTTGGGAATAACACCAATTCGGTGTTGGACAGATGTGGGGGATGGGGGGAAGGGATGGATGTATACCTACCTAATGAGTGCTATGCGCACTGTCTATGGAATGGACACGCTTAAAGCGCTGACTTGGGGGGATGAGGGGGGCATGGGCAATATACATAATCTGAACTTTTGTGCTCCCATTATAAGCTGAAATAAATTAAAAAAAAAGAAAAGAAAAAAAATTTTTATTTGGCTCACAGTTCTGGGGACTGGGAAGTCCAAGAGAATGTCACTGGGATCTGGCAAAGGCCTTCATGCTGCATCATCCCATGACGGAATGTAGAAGGTAAAGTAAGCATGTGAAACAGAGAGAAGATGGGAGCCTAACTTCATCCTTTTATCAGCAACCCACTCCCACAGTAACTAACCCATTTCTGAGGTTATGGTATTAATCCATTTATGAGAACAGAACCCTCATCATCCAATCACCTCTTAAAGGTGCCACTTCTTAATACCATCACAATGGCAATTAACTTTCAACATGAGTTTTGGGGGAGACATTCAAACCATAGCAGGACAGGAAAACAGTAGCATCTAATATTTATTTTTTTTTATTATTTCAAAATATTAAGGGAGTTCAAGTGTTTTTGTTACATGGATGAATTGCATAATGCTAAAGTCAGGGCTTTTAGCATGCCTGTCACAAGAGTAGTGTACATTGTATCCACAGGTAAGTTTTTTATCTCTCACCCTCCCCCTTCTTAGTTTCCAATGTCCTTCACACCACTATATGACCATGTGTACCTATCATTTAGCTCCCACTTATTAGTGAGAACATGTGGTATTTCTTTTTCCCTTCCTGAGATACCACACTTAAGATAAGGTTCTCCAGTTCCATGCAAGTTGCTGCAAAAGACATTATTTCATGCATTTAACATTTGTGTTCTATTTTTTCTTTCTGTTTCCTCTTATTCATCCAAAACTTCCTCAGTGTGGTAGTAATCACTAATTGTCCAACAATATCCATTACTTTGAGTTTTCATTGGACAGATGGCAAGCCCACTAGACACTATATTTCCTTCCTGCCTTGCAACTTCGTGGTTATATTACTAAATTCTGACCAATGGGATGTGAATAGAACATCTCATTGCTATATGCCACTAAGGATATAGCACCCAAATATAATGAACTCACAGTGTGTTCCCCTGTCCTTTGCCCCTCACTGTTGGTTAGCAGATAGTGAAAAGTATTCACTTTGGTCTGAAGGAGAAGCTGCTCTCCCCAAGGGACTGCCTACTTCAAATTGCAAACTGAAACATGAGACAAGACAAACTTGTATCTTGTTAAAATCACTATATTATTTGGTCTCTTTGCTAGTTCTTGGCTTGTATCCTTAAACTTGGTCTCTATATGTCACTCTGTCTTTGCCTACTCCACTCTGCCTTCATTTTTTGTCTCCTAATTTATAGCAGCACAGATTGGCTTACTGAAGCTTCAGAAGATTGGTGCTTATCATTAGCCTACAGCTTTTTATTTTCTTATAATGCCAATGAGGATCGGTAGGCTTCTTTCTAGGTCACAGCCATGATTTAACATTGCCTTTCAGTTCCAGATGGAAATCCAATCTTTATTCTGCAGAATAGAATAGACCAGGGCTTACTAAAGAGGAAGTGACACTAGGATTAATCAGTGTCACCTCATGCCAACCACATACCTTAATTGGGAAGCATAAGCTATATATGCACATACATATACATATATATACACACACATATATGTGTGTATTATATATATATATCTGCTGCCACTTCCCCATGCTGCACACAGGACAGACATAGCCAGTCAATCCTGATACTCCTGAGTCTGCTGTCATTTCAGAATTCTTCTTAACGCGTTCTGCAAAGGGAAACTGTTAAAGAATAGGAATTAGTAGAGCATGTGAAATCTTTTTGCCATATTTGGCTTAAAGGAGTATACAATGAGCAGAGTGAAGTAAGAACTAAGATCCATGCTTGAGCACAAAAAATTTTAAAAAGGCTCATAGGGACCTGAAAACTAAAGGGTATTTTAAAACTCTGGCTCAATTCTAGGACTCTAACTGGCAATCTTCAGTCATAATTAACTCCTTCTGTCTCTCAAATTGGGTATGAAGGGTGATGTGACTTCTTCTAGAAAGGAATGTGTCCAAATACAACCATCTATTGCTTTTAAGAACAAAGATACCTACACTGTTTCTGTTGTGGTAGGGAATAATAACATAGAAGGGCAGCAACAGCAGGGATCTCTACAAAAGGAATGATGGTGAGGCTGGAAACAAAATGGACAAACATAGATGGGGTTAAAGGAACCCATCAGAACAAAACATTGATGAAGGAGAAGGGAAGTAGTTTAGTCTTTGCCCAAGCATAGTATGCAGGTCCTTCCTAGGCAGATTTCTTTCTCTGAATCTGCAGATATGGCCCCTCTTAATTTTTAAAACAAATATATTACAGGTTCAAATACTGGGGCTATTAGAGATTAAGTAACTCACAAAAGGTCATATACCTACTAAAGATGTGCTTCTGAAGGTAAAGGCTATGTCTGATTCATTGTCTGTTATCTCTGAGACTTGCACACTGCAAGCACTTAATATAAATTGTGGGATGAAGACTATTTCATGATACTTAACCATGATAAAAATCATTTACAGATCATAAAAAATTCAAGGCAAGCCATCTGCAATTTGGAATTTTCCCTTTATGATAAAATATAAATGCCCCTCATACCTAAAGATTGTCATTGGCATGTTTGGCAAAAATGCAAATGCCATTTGAGTTGGATATTGAAACCAGCTGAGCCTAGGATTTATTAACTTAAGGGAGAAATCCCTGTATCTTCTGTTGCAGAATCAAAGCATATATTCATCCAGTATACTTTGCATCACATAGCTGTGCATCTGGACATTCCCACTTTGCATTGATGTGTCTTGATAGTTTTTAACCTGGAAATTTTTTCATGCATTTGTTGATTTATTCATTCACTCATCAATCACTGTGTGCCTACCTGTGCAAGAAACTGAGGTGATGCCAGTAACAACCAGACAAGGCATCCACCTTCAAAGACCTTCTGATCAGGCAGGAAAGGTGAGAAAAGCTGTCAAATAATTATGATGGTCTAAACAACTCCTCAGACTCCACATCTCCACCATAAGGAGGGGCCACTTTACTTCACCCCCCAACACAAACCTCTTTAGTACTTGAATTTAGTACTTGAATTCTCAGCTTCAAATCTATCTTGGATCTGGTTCTACTGTGACTTTGTGTCCAATTCTTAATAAAAGCTTCAGCTTCAGATATAACCTCATTCTTCATCTCTCTCCATTACTCTCTAAAGACCGAAGACTGACCCTAAAATCTATCCATTCACTCATTTATTGTGTATTTATTTATTTAAAATATTACATTGAGCCAGGCCCTATGACAGGTCTGGGGATGCAGTAATGAACAAAAGCAACCATGGCCATTGCCCTCATGGAGCTACAGTCTACAGGGGGAGGCATACAACCGCCGAACATTCTCCCAAACAAACATAACATCCCCAGAGTGACAGGGCTGTGACAGAGTGGTGCATGGTACTGGGAAAATCTATGATGAGTTGTGCAGCTGGGGGGGGGGAGGTAGACTCTGCATTGCAATCAATACTATCTAATAGTAATGGCTAAATCCACACATTCATGTTATCAGCAAACATACTGATGACAATTCTAATGGAAGTTTACCATTTATTGCTTCCTGTGTGCTTGGTTTCCACTGCCTCTAAGAAATTCCACAACATACTGGTTGGCATTTGCTGATTCTGATGATTTCCACATGGTGAAAGTATGACCACATGCACTGAGTATCATATTTTCCCTGCCTGACTTTTCTCTCATATGAAACGTGGCCTACGTCATAGGAGTACCCCATGATAAATCAATAAAATTGATAAACCTGATCAGTTTCCAGACCCAGATGTTTCAGCTGTGGCCTGTCTCAATTACATTGCAAGTCTCAATTACAATATAAGCTTCCTTATTTTTTTCCAAATGTGTACAACTTATGCTTTGTTTCTTTAAGTCAAACATTCTGAGAGTATTCCTCTAGCTCATTAGCCTTAAAGTTCAATCTTTCAAAAATTACAGCTTCATTTTTAGTTTTGGTTTGTTGATACTTATTATTTAAGTAGCATACTATACCACAGCACCTAAAATAAAATCTGGGTAGGTGGACAATCTTCTGCCAGACAAGGATGGGAGGCACAGACACCTGCTTTCAACCCCAGCTCCAGGGTCTGGATCTGATCTCTTTTTTGGGGAAAATCCCGGGATGGGACGGTATAGGAAAACCACCCCTCAAATCAAACCAAGAGGGTGCTGAGGGACCAAAGAATGACCCAGACAACTCATATGAGTTTATCAAAGGTTACTTACATAGGGCTCTCACTCCTGGGCAGCACAGAAGCTTCTCAGAGAATAAAATCCTCACCAGCTGCCTGTTTGTGGAGTCTTAATTTCTTTCTGGCAAGTGACACAGAGCTGTCTCCACATCATCGCATGTTTACAGGTAAGATGACCAACTACATAAAAGGAGCTACTTAAGAATACCCTTTAAAAAAAAAAAAGAAAGAAAGAAAAAAAAAAAAAGAATACCCTTTGTGCTTTGTATTTCTTTTGGCTACCTTGTTTTGATCTGTATCTCTAAAGAAATCTGCACAAATTAAACATTAAAAGCCAGTGATGGGGAACTTGTATCTTTCCTCATCGTTACAGATAAAGGTGCTTCAGGCATTATAAAAGGGGCTCTTTGAGTGAGGAAACTTAGGAGGCATGGATATAAGAAAGCTACTTTGGAAAAGAGACCACACTCCCTATTTTCGCATGGGACACAACCTTGCTCCAGCAGAGAGAAACTGAGAGAAAGCCACCTGGTATCCTGGGGCCTTGATGCCCCAGCAACCCGGGCAAAAAGCCATGGTAACCTAGAATGCAACGGAGGCTTCCAGGCCTCCCAAAGAAACCACAGTGAGTAAGTAGCTGTGGCTGGCAAATTTGGGTGCCCAGCCATCAGCCATTCCTCGCAGTCTTCCTGGCCATGAGGAGAACCCCAATTTTGTCCACTCAGTGCCAGGGGAAGAATGACAATCAATTTAAATCAGTCTTAGCAATTTCACAGCCCTTTACAAGTGACTGTTCTACAGGTGGACATGAGACATAGTTCTGTCCTAAAGAAAGTTCTGGCCTAGTAGAATCTTCTGAGATTTTTTTTCCTTTTGAATAAGGGAGAAACACACAAGGAGATGCTTCCTGTTTCTCCCTATCTGCTTTTCACATTTTCCACTATAAAAGGGAGAAAATGGGAGTAGGAAAGCAAAGAAGGGACTGAGGCTTGAGAAGAGAGAAGGTGTAACAGCATCCTATTTGGAGCTGGATTCCAAGAGCCCAGGCTAGGTCACAGTGGCCAGGTGACTAGCCCTCTCTGCTGTGGAATCATGATTTGTAAATTGTGCCTATTAACCTCTGCCCCTTGTGTGGCTGGTACACAATGAAGATAATGAGGGTCTCTGAGTGAGGGCCTGTGTTCTGCCAAGACTCAGGCATGGTACAAATGGAAAGCATTATCATCTCGTTATCCCTCATTTCAGGAGGGGTCCTCATTAACAACTGGAAGCTGTATCCTGCCATAGCCATAAAGCAATAAACGGTATAGAAATGAGCCATGAATTACTTCTAATTGCACTATCCCATCACATCAGAGCCAGAGACTGCTCCAAATTAATGCTCAGCAAATTTAAAGCAGATATAGGGATATAATTTTCTATGCAATACTTAATTAGCCTCCAGAAACTGCTACCATGGGGCAGTACCTCAGAACCTTCAATGCGTCTCCCAAAGAGTAACTGCAGTCATGGTCCACAGTGTAAGAGGCAAGTAGGACCCCTTCCCAGAATTTGCAACCCTTTCTAATTGCTCACAGACTGTGTGATCAGAAAGGATGTCCCGTAGTGGCTAAATGTGCAGTTGGCTTCTTACTTAACAAAATGGACTATATCGTTCCTTTATGGCTAGAGCTATGCTACAGCAAGCCCCTTCATTGCTTCTCTGTGGTCCTGTCCATGATCTGACTGAAACAGTTGTGGCTCTTTATGTATATAGTTTAGAACAGTATCGAGACCCACCATAAACTCTAGCTGCCAATGAAGGAGTTGCAGAACCCATCTGATTCCATAGCCTTCTGTTCAATAACTGCTTAGGGTGTCATTGCATTCAACATCAGGGTTTAACCTGGACTGGAGTTGAGAAGGTGTAGGACTCGCATGGGAAGGCACAACTTACAGCACGGCCAGTCATCCCCACCGACGACAAAAGAAGCACAAGTTTATTTTCTTCTCAACTGGTTTTAGCAAACTTGTCATCGGATTCTCTTTTGTGATACAAGATTTTCAGTGTCTAATCCTCCTTACTTCCTTGGATTCTGGACATCATTGCTTGGAAGATATAATTATACTCATTAGAATATAGAAGACCTAAAACCAGCTGGAAAAGTCTCTCCTTCAAATTTTTCAAGAAAACTAATTATATCACAGAAGCAAAAACATGGTAATTAAAATGACCATTATGTTGCAAGCTTCCTATAATTATTGTTACTCATTTTGGCAACTGGGAGTTTGAGGATTTGAATTTTATTTTCTGAGCCATAAGTGTGAGAAAAGCAATTTATTTACTTTACTGTTTATCACTGGGAATTAATTTACACCCACTTCCTCAGACTTCATTAGAGGACATATCGTTCCTCTTTATCCTTGTTACTGATTTTTAAAGGATAGTTTTCCTTTCTGTTCTTCCCAGACCTCACTGACAAATATCCTTCCCGGCCCATGCCAAACACAGGACTCAATCCAAAGCCTCTCTGGCTATTCATATTCTCCAAACCCTTTTTTTTCCCTTTTCTCAGTCTGGAGCAAGCAAAAGTTAACGTTACAGAATTGCACAAACCCATCTGAATAATCTGTTAAATTTCCTAGTATTGACTGTCACAATCATTTACTAATTATTGCTAAATCTATGTCCAAGCTGTTAGCCTTCATCTAATCACCACTCTATATAATAGTGTCAAACACATACACAGTACTAAAAGATATAGTATGAGGGAAAAAAAAATTAGAAGGAAATGGCAGGGAAGGAACACAGAATTTTTATAAAATAGAATGATGAAAACCAAGGAAGGAGGGTAAGAAGTGAGTTGCTATTCTATGAAAAGCCAGAAGAAAAATAAGTGCTATTCTCTGCAACTATTTTACATCAGGTATGATGCTGGACATGCTACATACATTAATCATGTACCTAAAAGCATCAGAGATTCAACAGATACAAAAAAAAAAAAAAAAAGCCTTCTTGGAGCCGCCCTTATCCAACTAAAAGCAGCAATTTTTTGGAAATAAGGCTGCCCTAAATTCCTCCTCAGGGCAAATCTACTCCCAGAAAACATAAAGCTTACCCCAAATCCCTTCTCCAGGGATTTGGATTTATCGCCCTGAAGGAGACAGAAAGACCACTTATACCTGTATAAACAAACAGTATCACAAACTTCCTTATCTCCTGTTTGTTCTCCTGAAAATCTATTTGTCTTTCCAAGAAGTTTCCCCATTAGGTGGCTTTTTCCCCCTCCCCCTCACCTAGTAAGATGGTATATAAGCTCCAAATCTGAACCACCCCATTGAGTTACTAATCACTGAGTTCTCCCATGTGGAGGCACATAGCACATGTAAGTAAACTACCTTTTTCTCCTGTTGTTCTGTCTTTTGCCACTTTAATGCACCATTTACCTAACCTAAGAGGATAGAGGTAAAGTTTTTCCTACTCTACACTTTCTTTATGCAGATTCAATTTATTCACCTATATTGTTTTTCTTTTGCCTGAAGAACTTAAAACATTTCTTGCAGGGCAGGTCTACTAGTAATGAAGTCCTTAAATTTTATTTTGTCTGAGATAATCTTTATTTCCCCTTCTTTTTTGAAAGATAATATTGTTGAATATAGAATTCAAGGTTGGTGGAGTTTTCTTCTTTAAACACTTCTAAAATTTCACTGTACTCTCTTCTTTCTGGCATGGTTTCTAAAGAGAAGTCTGCTATAATTTTTGTCCTTGTTCCTGTATAGATAAGGTGATTTTTTTTCCCCTCTAGCTTCCTTCAAGATTTTCTTTTTGTCCTTAACTTCATGTAGTTTGATATGATACACATATGTGTGGAGTTTTTTGGAATTTATTGTACTTGATGTCCTCTGAGCTTCCTGGATTTGTGGACTGGTATCTGTCATTAATTTTGGAAAATTCTCAGCAATTATTACTTCAATACTTCTCTGTTCTTTCTTCCTCTCCTTCTAGTATTCTAATTAGGTGTATGTTATACCTTTTCATATTATCTCGCAGTTTTTTCATTTTTTTTTTTTCTTTTTGAATTTTAGCTTGGGGCGTTTCTATCGACCTATATTCAACTTCACTGATTTTTTCCTCAGCTATGCCAAGTCAACTGATGAGCACCCCCTCCCAAAGGCATTCTTCATTTCTGTCACTGTGTTTTTGATTTCTGGCATTTCCTTTTGATTCTTTCTTACATGTCCTATCTCTTTGCTTACATTGCCCATCTACTTTTGCATATTGCCCACTTTTTCCATTACAGCCCTTACCATATTAATCCTAGTTATTTTAAACATCTTGCCTGATAATTCCAGCATCTCTGTCATATCTGAGTTTGGTTCTGATGATTATTTTTTCAACAGACTGTGTTTCTTATCTTTTGGCATATCTTGTAATATTTTATTGAAAGCTGAATATGTAGTATCAGGTAATAGGAACTGAAGATTTAAATAGTCATTAGTATGAGGATTTATGTAAACCTGGTTAGGAATTGGGTTGCACTTAATATTTGCTGTAATTATAAGCACCAGAGGCTTCAGATTCCTCTACTGTCCTTCATTTTATCTCCCCTCTTGGCTTTGGGGCTTCTCTACGTACTTTTCGCAATAACCACTGTTATTTTACTGGAGCCTTTTGGTGTGGTGCTAGGGTGTAAGGTAGGGAGGTCATTTCTATAATGTTTAAATTATGTCTCCATCTTTTAATAAGCCTATGTGTCAGGGCTGTGGTCTTCATGAGTATTCCCATACCTCCTCCAGTGGTATATCTTTTTCCCTTGCTCCCTACTCTCTCCCCTGGCTTCAGCGTTCCCAACATATTTCCTCAAACCCTTGTCTCCTGTCAAAAATATTTTTTGTTCCCTATTTAAGTAAGACAAAGAAGATGAAGAGGTTTCAAGGGAATAAGGGTTTCCCTTCCTCCTACTGAAATACGTACGGTTCAGAATTGTGCTCTGGCAAAGACCTTTCCCCTGTAGAATGTGCCTGTATTATGCAGATGTCTCACGACATATTTCACAATTGTTACTTTTTCCCTCTCCCTGCCAGGGTCACAAGAGGATCTTTCTTGGACCTTTTCCATGTGAACTTAGCAAACTTTCTGAAGGAAAAACCGGGGAAAATGTGCCTCCCCACACACACCTACAAGGCTGGGCTTTATTCTCAAGCAAGTCCATACTCAGCCAGCAGCAATTTGTCAAAATTTCCATCTAAGTGTCTCTGAGTTTATGGCTCCAGTGGCTTATGCCCCAGGTAAGCAGATCTCAGTTGCTGTATCTCTCTAGATGTTCCAGCCTCTCAACATTTGAGGATAAATCTTTTGAGACTTAACTCCACAGCTTCAATTCTCGGATAGATTCAAGCAAAGCAGGTGATTGTTCACTTTGTCCAGCTTTTTCTTGAGAGTTTACAGATAAGAGTTGTCTTAGGTATGATAAAAATATCTAGGACATCTTCTAAGCTCTTTATATGGCAGAGCTAAAACTGGAAGGAATCATCCTTCTTAGATAAGGACACTTGGGGAAAACTAATAAAGAATAAATTAAAGTTTGATTAATCAAACATAGCAAAGTCTGAAGAACGGAGATCCTTTCAGAAATTTCATTATTTATTTCTGGTATTTAAATTCCATCTATAAGTCATGGAAAGTGAGAAAAGAGTCCAGACTTCCTCTCCATGCCACCCCCATGACTACCACAAATGCTAGTCCAGTAAATACTCTTTGAGGGGAGGGAGGAAGATGCCCATTACCAAAAAGTTCAGGAAATATTATGTTCTATATTGCCTTAACAGAAAATTTATAATATATTATATGCTAGTTATAATAAAGGCTCAGAAAATCCTGCATTAAAAGTCACATGTTCATGTTATTTATACCAAATGTTTCCCAGACTTATCTGACTATGGAACCCTTTTACACCTTCCTTTTTACCAAGCAACATCTTGATAGACAGAATAATGGCACTCCAAAATGCCCACATCTTAATTCCCAAAATTTATGAACATGTACCTGATTGGAAAAAGGGACTTTGAAAATGTATTAAGTTATAGGTTTTGAGATGTGGAGATTATCCTGGATTAACTGGGTAGGCTCAAGATAATCACAAGGGTCCCTAAGGGAGGCAGGCAGGTCAGAAGCAGAGAGAAGGCAATGATACGTGGAAGCAGAGAGAGATTTGAAGATGTTATAACACTGGCTGTGAAGGTGGAGGAAGAGACCACAAGCCAAGGAATAGTGGAGTCTCTAGAAGCTGAAAAAGCAAGAAATAGCTTCTCCCCTAGAGACTCTGAAGGAACCAACCATTCTGAGACCTTGTCTATATTTTTTTAGCACTTTAAGATTGATTTGGAACTTCCAACTTCCAGAACTGAGATCATAAATTTGTGTTGCTTTAAGCCACTAAATTTGTTGTGATTTGTTATAGCAGCAATAAGAAACTAATACAACATCCTATTGTGTTAGTCTTCAGTGAAAAATCTCTAAGAAATGCTACGCTACAGACAAAGCATGATGATAGTCATGAGGGATACAAAGAGAAATAGATTATGTCTATGCTCTTAATAATTCTACAAATTAGCAGAGTTGGCAGAAAAGTAAAGAGCTGCTACAAGACAATGTGAAAAAAGAAATTTACTTCCTAAAGATATCATCACTGAGGGATAACCAAAAAGAGAGATTAATTTTTACTATATGTATTTGAGGAATTCAACATATATTTATTCAAAACTTACCATGTGAGATATGCCAGAGTAGCTATAGAGGTGAACAAGAAATGGTTTATGTCTCTCCTTTGATGAATAAACCTTTTTGCACAAGAACCATGTCGGTCAAAACAAAACTGGTTACAGTCTACCTTCAAAGTAAAATAGCTTTAATGGTCTCATGGCAAATTTGTATCTGATTTATATAGTTAAAAGTATCTAAATGATTGAATGACAGAATTCAATGAGAAACTACACATGTCTCTGGTCTAAAGCATTCATTTCTAGGCATATTAGCAATATGGAAATAGATGTGACATTTTGATCTCTCATCCCATTCATAAAAGCTTCATAGGCACTATCTCATTTTATTCTCAAAATATGTAGGAATAAAAATATTAATACTGTCATACCCACCTTAGAAATAGGGAAACTGGCATTCCATGAGTTAGAATCCAAACCTACCACCTTTTCTACCAATAAAATCTTTATTACACTGTAGGCAATTGAGAGCAGGTAAGGTTTGTGAGCAGTGATGTGGCATGATCAAATTTATGCATTTCATTGCCTTTTCTTTTACTTATCCTGAATCACTAGAGATGCTAAATAGAGATACATAGTAATAGCTTAGCAATGAATAAGTCACAAAACATTGAGGCTATATATTTTGTGTTAAAACTTGATATTGCCAATACAAGAAATTAGAATTTAAAAGGAAAACATTGTATTTACTTACCTACCCCAATCCACGGAAGACAAATGCATGTTGTCATAGAGAATGCTTCCTCAGTGCGTGGCAGTTACAGAGTGTGTATCTTATGTTTGCTTGGAGCCTCTAATGCAAACACCAAGGCCCTAAAAACAAAAAAAAAGAGGGCACAAGTCTACAGATATTTTTTAACAAATATTGTCCATTTTATCCCTAAATTCCAAGTTCTTATGAAACTTTGTTTCAATCTAGGTAAAAGAACAAAAGTCATCATTTAAGTGATTAAGTCATAAACCTTGAGAAATGGTTATCGGAGGCAGGTAATGATCTAGCCTCTCAGCTAATGGAGGTTAACACTCTAATAAACCATTTGTTAATTGCAGCAATTGACTGATTGCAAGAGAATTATGGCTATAATAACTCTGTTTCATGAGTGGTAGTAGAGGAAAGACACAGTTGGATGGGGACAGGGTGTGTAAGCACACCAAAAGGTGACTACAGAGAAAATGATTGCCACCTGTCACTAAAAGATCCCCCTTACAATGAATGAGAAGGGAAGGGGAGTCAACCTGATATAAATATACAGTGAATAAGACTATAGGAAATGTTAGTATTGGTATAAAATAAAAATTCCCCAAACTAAGATGCACTCAAATGTGTCCTCAGTAAAAAATGGACATTGAATACAATGATGAAAGTTTGGAATCCCCCAAACACTTAATATGAAGAGAACTTTTGCCTTCACAAGAAGTCTTTCCAAATGCAATTAAAAATACACTTCTCAAAAATGTGTATTATCTTTGAGGTTGAAAATCCGAATCATAAGTCCCTGACAATTATTGAGATTTTTTTTAAAAAAATAAGGACATTTTTAAAGTCAAGAACATGTAGTTTTAGTTAGGATTATATTTAATGATTGCAAGGAAAAAATAGTCAAAATAAATGGCTTAAGTAAAATAGATTTTTATTTCTCACTTTCGTAAAAGAGTCCGTGCTGGTGGATGACTTCAGCCACATGAAGTCATAAGAGACGCAGGTCGTTTCTGACCCCATCACAATAAGTCTAGGATGTGGTTTTATATTCATGAGGATGGCTGCAAGTGCATCACCTACCAAACTGATGCTCTCAGCAGCAGGATAAAGAAGAGGAAGACAGTCCTAACCCTCTGTGTAGTGAAAAACCAGTGTTATCCACAGAGAGGTCGTGCCTTTTTTCTCAGCTACTGGGAGGTGATCTCTTGGTCCTTGGAATCCTCTGCATGATAGGACTATCTTTGTTTGCCTAAGGTCTTTGACCACTGGACAGTCTAACACAACGTGATTTATGACAGAGGCCATATGGCACCAATTCCGACTTTCAGAGGAACTAGACACTGTGGGTATTAGCCAACCTCCAGGAAGGGTTGTAGACTACAGATGGGCCACACAGGAAACATGTGGTGAAGATCCAATAAAAACTCTTGACACCAAGGCTCAGGTGAGCTTCTCTGCATGGCAATATTACATGTGTATTGTTATACATCATAACCAGGAGGAGTTAACACTGTCTTTATGGGAAGAGAACAACTAGAAGTTCTGCATTTGGACCTCACCTGGACTCTGCCTTATGCATTTCTTACCTTGGATAATTTTAGTTTGTATCCTTCTCCTGCAATAAACCATAGCTGTGAATATAACAGCTTGACTTTGTGAGTTCTATGAGTGAATCTTTCTAGTGAATTATTGAAACTGAAGGTGGTTTGTGAACTCCCTAAACTTGAAATTGGTGTTAGATGTGAGGGAAGACTTGTGTGGACTGTGCCCCCTATTCTAATCTGCATAGTTAGCTAAAACTCTCACACTCTCCTTTTTGATGGGCATTCTAGAAGAACCACATAACCCTTCCACTCACTTCTCATTGGCCAGAACCTGTTCATATGAACACACCTATCGGCAAAGAAGACTAGGAAATGTTGGCTTTTGTCTGGGCATGTTTCTGCTCTTAATTAATCAGGGATTCTGTTTCCTAAAAAGAGAAAAATAATGGGCCCATACACTGTGGTAAATCTACCTTCTGTAAAAACAGACTGAAGAATATCTATAATTATAAAGATTCTTCATTCTTACATACTAGATGAAGAACAAAATGAGAAATTGATGTTTTAAAGAAAGTCAAGAATTTTTCATTTAACAGAAAGCTTTGGTGTCAAATATCGCTTTTTGCCATATAATTTATTTTGTTGCTTCTAAGCTTGATAATTTGGCCTTTTACATTATTCCAAACATATTTCAGCAGTTCTCCATTTCCCACGGTTTCACTTTCTGTTGTTTCAATTACCCATAGTCAACCATGGTGCAAAAATAGGTCAGTATAATATAAAATATTTCGAGAGAGAAAGAGGGACCACATTCACATAATTTTTATTATGTTATATTGTTATAATTATTCTATATTATTTATTATTAATCTCTTACTATGCCTAATTTATAAATTAAATTATATCGTAGGTATGTATGTATAGGAAAAGACATAGTATACATAGGGTTTGGTACTACCCATGGTTTCAGGCATCCACCTGGGGGGCTTGGAATGTAGACTGTGTGGATGAAAGGGACTACTGTATTCTTTATATTTGCAAAAAATAGAGGCAATTTGGTAGCAGTTACATGTCGAAGGTGGTATGTTTGGTGTTATATAAAAGTTAATACTCTATCAGGGAAGTATTATTTCAATTTTATAAGTAAGAAAACTGTAGCTCAGGGATGCCAATGGCTAGCCCTCCAGGGCTACCCCCACCCACCGCCTTGTTGGTCTGAGCTGATAGCACTGGCAGTTCCCTTTGCTTTCCAGGAAAAGAAAGTCTGAATCCCAGATGAATTGTGTCAATAAACTCTTACAAAGCTACTTTTGCCCTTTCTTTCTCCTTTCAGACACTTATTTTATTTCTGCCTTGTCAATTTAAGGCATTTTGGTTGTTCTTTTTCAAACTAAGTCTCTTTACAGTCCAGTAGTGCCATTTCCAAAGTCTGTCATGTCTTCTCTGGACGCCCATCCTTCCGCGGGGTCACCTTTACTGACTCATGATGATTTGGCTTTAAATCTGCCCCTGGGTCTCTTAATCAGTCTGTGACATAGATGTCCCCTGCACTGGCATTCTTTAAATTTCCACACAGCAACCAATTTGTAGTGAGTATAGATTTCATCACACAAACTCATATGCAAGAATGTAGCTTTCTTTATAGAACTAAATTTGTTTTACTATGCTTCTTTTCTTCAAGATGCTGGGAATGACCCCTCCATCTCTTTTTTCCAGGGATGGCTGTGAGTTTGGAAGGAGGAGGGTTATATGGTTCCTATGTGGAGGCGCAGAGGGTGGGCTTCTGGGCTTTCCTGTGGTCCTCTCTCCATGAGTCATCCAGGACACAGCCTCAACCCCCATCACCTTTGTCATCCACCAGAGCAGACCAATGCTGGTCACTCTCATCAAGTCAGCTGCTTTCTGCCGGCCATATCCAAGGCCTCCTGAATACCCATGGGGACGATTTTCCTGCTTCTAGCCCTTGCTGAGACTCCAGGAACTCTGTACTGGCATGCCACGCCTGTCCACCGAGACACTGCAGGTGGCTGCTTCTCCCGTCTTTCCAGCATGCTGAGCATCGGGAACTCCAAGGCCTTGCAGCTTCCATAGGCTCCATCTGGTAGAGGACACAGGCTTTTTCTGCTTAAGCTGTACCAGCATTATCTGGGGCTTCTATTTTTCTCCCCATATCCTCCCAGCCTCCCCTGGGGAGGAGTCCAGAAGTCCCTTCTCAGGAAACCACCAGTGTCTATACTTTCCTTCATTCACTCTATCCTGGGAAGCTTTTCTAGTCTCAGGATCCAAAAGTGCCAGATGATTACATGTTTTTCTACACCCTCAGCAGTTTCAGTCCATATTTTCAAAATGTAAAAGCCCTTACTTTTTCTGCCATAACAATCCTTTCCTGGGTTATTGGTATTACAGAGGCATAGTGCAATGGTCTTAAAGTGGTACCCTGAGACCAACAGCATCGGTACCACCTGGAAACTCATTATGATATAAATTTTCAGGCCCTACCCCAGACTCACTGACTCAAAAACCCTGGGGTAGCACCCAGAAATCTGTGATTTAAGGAGATCTCCAGGTGATTCTGATGCAAGCTCAAGTTTGACAAATACAGCACAAGCTTGGCTTCTAGAGTCAGACTTCTTTGGTCTTACGAGCTGTGTGACTCAGTGCAAGTGGCTTAACATCTCTGTGCCCCAGTTACCACATCTATGAAATGGACATGATATTTGTATTTCCCTCAGGTTGAGGCTTTTGTAATGATTACATAGGCTAATAATATATGTAAGTACTTATTATAAGGACTGGGCATATAATGAGCACTAAAAAATAGATACTACTTTTATCATTATATCTTTTGACTGAAACTCAAATTATAGGCAGGGTTGGGGCAACAGAAGATGTCAGAAAAAGAGTCTCAGTTACTATTTCAAATATACCAACCCACAAAATTTGAAGAAAATAAAAGTCTCCTTCCAATCCCTTTAAATTGATTCTATAATTCACATTTTGTATTAGCCTTCTCACTTTTTCACTTCAAATTAAATATTGCATGGAACCATACAAAAAATATTTTCTAAAACAAATCATTCAGTACTTTTACCAAAAGAATGGAACAATTATGTGGGAACTAATTTCGATATCCTGTCAAACACTGTTTCATCTGTCTACAGGCTGCTAGTTTACTGGTTTTACGCATTCAGATATTGTGTGCAAGAATCATACCGCTGGCTGAGAAATTGGAAAGAGTTTTAAAATGCAAATTCTTTTTCTTCAATAAAATTTCACCAGTATTATCATATACAACCTGAGATTACATACTGAGTAAATTACTTGTTGAAAAAAAATTGCTCGCTTGTTCATGAGGTGAATTTAATTCTTCAAGGAAGCCAATGTCCCATTTAGTAATTTAGGTAATTTACTAAACATTAGATTTTTCCAAGAAACACTCACCTCACCTGATTCATCAGCACATCTCTGGTGATGAGGTCAGTCACAGATTTGGAAAGCAATACCTTCCCCAACTCTGTGACGCTATCCCCTGTACGACTAATGGCCTATTTAAGAGGGGGTGTTTCCTGGTGTCAACATTCTCTCTGAAGTTTTTCCACAAATACAGGACAGCTTCATTAATAAAAATCAAGAACAATTGATAACAACTGGAAATCTTTGCCTTTACTACTTTCTTATAAATAATATTCAAGAAGGCCAAGTAACAGAAATATACATATATATACATGTATTATCTACATCTTCCAAATCTGCCAACCATCTGCTTCATTTTGGCTAGCTTTTCCTTACCACATTCACAATACAGAATAATCTAGTGTCGAGCATCCTACTGAAATAAAAAATATATATATTTTTAAAAAACCTATACATTTTTCATATAATATAAAACATTTGGGTATTCGAAAATATCACTTTTTGCTAATCTTTTAAGCTTCATGTTGGTGATGTATCATGAAACTATGACAATAATAAGTTAAAACAGATTAAATAAAATCACAACATTTTTAAGTTGGAAAGAGCCTTACTGATTAATCATCTCATCTAACTCTTTCAAGTACAGGAAAACTTGCAAGCTTAAACTCTTCTTTAAACATTGTAGGTTTACAAACACATGGACTCAAGTTTACAGACTTTGCAAACCTAATCTTTCCACATGTAGTGTTGATGCATCTTCATTTTCTAGGACTCTCCTGGCCACTGGGAGTTCTGAAGCTGAATAAGACCTAGTCTCATACTGACATAGTGTTTGCCACGTAACATAGGAACTAAGACACACCAAATTATAAGGTACTAGTTTAGTTGGAGGGCAGGCATCTTGAATTGGAATGTCAGGGCATTATGCTTAAAGGTAGACAGAAACCAGATGACAAAAGACCTCATCTATTATCAACAAAAAATGTTGATTTTTTATCATGTGCCACTGTGCTAAGAGTCTTGCCTACATCATTTCAGGTAATTCTCATGATAACCCTGTGAGGTAGGTTCTAGCATTATCTCTTTTTTTGTACATGAAAGAACCAAAGTGCACAAGGCTAGTGGGTAGCCCAAGGTCAAATGGACAAATAAGTAAAATTGGGATTCAATCTTGTCTGACTCCAAGATCCAATCATTCCCTTTAACTGTCTGTTCTTGTGCAGGGGTATTACATAATCAAGCTCTTCTTTTGGAAGATTAATTTGGCAAGAGCACAGAGACTGCACTGTCTTTTTCCTGGCCCACAGAACAAGCAGGAATGCTTAACGACAGTTTCCTTTGCCCATTTAGAGATTTATGAGAAAATCATTTCATACTTCTTGGATTTAAAATGCTAATTTCACACATCCTTTTGCTTCAACTTTTTTTTATTTTAATTTAAATCATGAGCTGTGATCTGACCCTTTTCTAATTCCCAGGCTCTTTCTCCCTCCCCTCCATTTTCTCTCAGTAGAGACAATTTCTCTCTCTCTCAGTGACCATTATTGCTTTCCTAAGGCCTTGGGCAAACAGACAAGGCTTCTCCCATCCAGCCTAATCATCAAAGTAGGTACAAAGAGAGGAGAGGGGAGGAAGAGAATCTGCTCAATATAATTACAAACAATAGCAAACAAAGCTTCCTCCATCCCTTAATGCTGAAATGTATCCCTTCAAACTAATTAGTTTTGGGGGGACTGCTAATAAATCCTAATATTTCTCAAAGAGAAATGGCTTGTAATTTAATTTATATTAAGCTGTTACTGAAGTTTACGCTAATTAAATCTGGGCTTCAATAGCAATTAATCCCAGGAATAATCTGAAAATGTAAATAATGTAATAAAGTAAATAACTCTGCATGACCCTCCCACGAAAAGCAACAGGCAGCATGAAGTTGGGGGGCAGCCCCATGTTTGTGTGCAAGGAGCAAAAGGAGAAACTGTTTGCCTTCTCAGAACAGAACATTTGCTCTTTAACAAGCATAGCTATATTCTGTATATATTTCCTCCAGAGAATGGATCTCCATTGTAAATGTTGAAGGTTAGCTCCGGAGGTGTCTTCTATGAACAAATGGCTTGTCAAGGTCTGCCTGGGGAGGAAGATGAACTAAACAGCGTGGAAGGACAAGAAAATCTCCAAGACAATGCCAGGCCTGAACTCGCATCCTAGCATATATTAATATATGCCGCTCTCTTTTTTGGTATGTTAAATTAACTCCTGGTCTTCATACCTGTGAAAATACCCATTGCTGTGTATATTCCCATTCACCACCCGCTAGCCCCATAGGAATGAGATGATCCCAGTTATATACATGTTGTATCTCTGGGGCCATTTTCCCAATTCAGACTATTTAGGTTGTACAATATATTTTTTGAAGTCTTGAAAAATTTTCCTACTAAAACTTTATATAGCTATAGAAGTGTAAAGAAGCTGCTTATAGAATAAAAAATATCCATTTGCCAAAGCGATTATCCATTGTATCCAGTCTTAGAGGCTCTTCAGCATATGAAAAGCTAAAACTCCTGCCCCTGTGTTGCTTTGGTGACAGTGTAGTTCTCAAATGTTCAGCATTCCCAGTGAAGGAGACAAACTATTAGCCAAATCCCCTCTGGGCTGAAGTCAGCAAGGCCTCTGTCTCTCTTGACAGCTCCACTGTCCCTCACGGAGCCAACTCCTGTGTACTCTGTTGGATCTCCCTTTGTGGAATTCCCTGTCCACCTTGCAATGTCGTAAGGATTAAATGAGATGATGTTGGAGGGGCCTCTAATTACCAAAACTCTCTAAAAACACGTGGCTATCATCTTGGAAGAATAAGTGAAATAAACTACAAATCTCTCTCTGTTTCCCCAAGTAATCGGTGTCTAAACAGGGAAGTGAAGACTTGAAAGGTGCAAGACAATCATTAGGCAATTACAGTACCTAGTTATTTACAGTGTCATACTAGGCATCTCCATCTATAGCACTGAACTTAACTCTTAAAATCTTCCTCTGATAGACATATGGCTGCCCCCACTTTAGAGATGAGAAAATTGAGGCACCAAGTGTGTATCTTGCTCAGGGTCACACAACTAGTCTGTGACTAGACTTAAGTTAGAACCCAGGGCTTGTGAATTTGAGTCCCAAATGCAAAATTCTTGAGAGAGAACCTAATTTTCCATCTATGGATTCACCATTGTTATGGACTAAACTGCATCCCTCCCCACCAAATTCATACGTTGAAGCCTTGTGATGGTTAATTTTAGGTGTTAACTTGACTGTATTAAGGGATCTCTAGATAGCTGTTAAAGCTATTTCTGGGTATGTCTTTGAAAGTATTTCCAGGAGAGATTGGCATATGAATCAGTGGACATTTAGGAAGATCAGCCCTAACTCAACGTGGGCGGGCACCATACACTCAGTCCAGGGCCTGGATACAACAAAAAGGCAGAGGAAAGGCAAATTCTCTCTCTCTCTTTGGGAACTGAGACACCCATCTGCTCTTGCCCAGGACAGCAGAACTTCAGGTTCTTGAGCCTTCAGACTTCCAGACCTGTACCAGCAGCCCCCAGGTTCTCAGGCTTTCGACTTCAGACTGACAGTTACACCACAAGCTCCCCTGGCTCTCAAGCCCTGGGACCTGCACTGAGCTATCCCACTGGCTTCCCTGGTGCTCCAGGCTTATTGTGGAATTTCTCAGCCTCCATAATGGCATGAGCCAATTCCCATAAAAAGCCCCCTCTCATATATCCTTATATCTGTATCTATGTCTATATCTATCCTATTTGTCCTGTTTTTCCGGAAAACCCCGACTAACACAAGCCCTAACCCCCAATGTGACTGACTGGGGAGATAAAGTCTTCAAAGAGATAATTAAAGTTAAATGAGGTCAGAAGGGTAAGGCCCTAATCCAATAGACTGGTGTCCTTATAAGAAAAGGAAGAGACACCAGGGATGCAAAGAGAAAAAGCCCATAGAGTATACAGTGAAACGGTGGCCATCTGCAAGCCAAGGAGAAAGGCCCCAGAAGGAAGAAATTAGTCTGCCAGCACCTTGATCTTAGACTGCCAGGCTCCAAGACTGTTATAAATTTCTGTTAAGCCACCCAGTCTGTGGTGTTTTGTTATGACATCCTTCTCAAACTAATACAACCATCTTCTTTGAAAGCCCTGTAATGACTGCCATCAGAGTATGGTCTAAAAGCAGGGGCCTTTCACACGAGGCCTTTCCATAAGCCAGACCTATGCTGGCTAGACAATGTTAGGATACAGTTTCCACTTTCCCAGTCTGGAATACCCTCAACTTATTGCCTTCCTCCCCCTTCTCCCTGTCTATTAAATTATGCAAGGCCCAGCTCAATTACCATCCTCAAGAAACTCTTTAAAGCAACTCTATCTTCTCCTGATTTTTCCCTCCTTGGGATCTTTAATATATTTCCAATTGGCCACATCTATTCTTGAGTCCCTCGACAATACATGTTCTGATGCTGTTCCTGAAATCATTCCTGAAGTTAGGGCTTCTGTCTCCAGACAGACCATCAACTCCTTGAAATTAGGCAGAATCTTTTTTTTATTTTTTTTGATACTGCCCTAAAAGGACCTTACACTAGTCTCAAAATATTTAATGATGTTTATTGAATGTTTATTATGAGCCAGGCACTTTACTAAGCACTTTAAATGTGTTAAGTATTGCATATGCTTTATTTCATTGGGTTTTCCCCAGAAGGTACAACGTTTATCTCCATTTTAAAGAAGGGGAAGCTAAAGTTTAGAGACAATAGTTGCTTGCCCAACGTTGCTCAACTAAGAGAGAGCACAGCTGGGATTAAAACCAGGTAAGTCTGACCTCAGAGCTGATCTCTCATCCACTGGGTGGTATTGTCTCTTCACGGTACAGGCACTTTACATTGACTTTAATAGACCATGAACCTGGGGTATCAGGAAAAATTCAAGATCATACATGAAACTCTTTGAGTTTAAATTTGGTTCCAGTTTTCATACTATGCCTAAGGATTTGGAATTTAATGTATTATGCCCTTTTAAACTGTTTAACTGTTCCTTCAGTGTGTTTCTGATATAACAAGATGGTAGAGTGGATTGAGGTTTTCGGACTCGTATTTGGCATCATTAGGTTTTATAGTCTCTACAAGTTCTACACTATGAAATTTTGAATCTGATATTAATGTGCATTATGGTCTCTTCTCATTAAAGCTGAAGGTAGTAACAACTATGCCAGGACTCTGTGGTGTATACCTAATGAGAAAAACTTTTGTTAGCATTGACCCATCACTGAAGGTTCTTTCATCACACTGTGGATTACAAACAAATATTAGGTCTGTTTCTCCTAAAATCAATTTTCTGGAGTGTGGCCACCAATATCACAGACATACATCCAAATCAGAAAATGTTAGGCACATTAATATATTACCTTATATTACATTCTATTATATGTTACCTTATGTCATGTTATATTGTATTATGTATTATCCTTGTTAAAGGGTATATTGATATTAAAAACATAAAAGAATCAAAAAGGATGAGGATTACATGAATATATATACATCTACAGTAGAAAGTGTAAAAACAAGTGGCCAAAGAAGCCAGCACTGTGAAAATGAGTGTCAGAAGTGGGAAATATAAAACTTTACATCATCATAATTTGTGACATCTACACCATTATAGTGGTGCTTGGAGAGTTAACTACATCAGCCAGATGTAGCATATATTTGGGGTTAGCTTTAAAATACCCCATTTTCCTTCTCACATTTCTCATTTCTCCAAAATAATTATACAAACTATACTCCAAAGCCCAGAGGGAAATTCAACATTTATGAAGAAAACATGAAAAAAATCTTACACAAGAAAAATATGTTTAAGTGTCTTTCTCTTTTGCTTACTTGGTTTCTCGTCTATTTTAATTAAAACTCTTCCATTTAGGGAACAAGTGATTTCATATCCTAAGTAACATAAACATAAATTTACCCTTTTCACAGTGTTTTCTGGTCTTCATTGAATTATTTCTTGCAAGTCCAAAAAAAAAGCCTTTTATAAAATTGATTAAAATAAATGAAACAAACTGAATGATTTTAACATGAACATTTTTCACTCTTGAAATTATTCCCCCATAGTGTATTATATATGTCTTTTCACTTTCATTTATACATCAACACACACACACACACACACACACACACATAATCATTTATTCCCAGTAATTCTCCAAATAGCAGAAGGTCAAATAGACCTATTTCCTTGTTAACTAGTAACATTTCAATATTAGAAAGAACCAGAGGCCTTTGTTTTTTTTTTAATCCAATCTTTAGCTTATGGTTTTAAATATCTCCCCATGCATGATGTGTGTGCAGGCACATTTTATCCCCTTTGGCCATTTTCAGATTTGGAATAGGTCAGAAAAGATATAATATTCTAAATGAAACAGTGGTTTGTAGTATGGTTTTAAAAGATTCACACATGGCAAGATCGCTAGTACTAGTAAAAGATGAAATATTGAAGTTAGATCATTTTTCTCATCAGATCATCACTGCATGCATATAAAAATAGCCAACTATATCTGTCCATTTATGAAGTATTTTTGACACAATTACTGAGAGAAATTATGCATTATTCCAGCCCAAAAACTTTTGGATATTCCTGGAAAATTACACATACATCGCACTTGATCTTTTTTAAGGGTTTTCAAAAACATAATCTCATTTGGTTTTCATAACAGTCTCATGAGAGTGGGAGAGCCACTCTCATTATTCCCATTTTAGAGATGAGAAGATCCAATTTAATGAGCCCTTGCATAGTGTCAAAGCTGAGCAAAACATCCTGGACTCCTCAGACCTTGTTCAGTTATCTTTCTACTATACCATAAAAATATGCTTTGTTTTTCTTTCATTTTTTTAAAATACCCACTTACAAAGATGCTTATTACAAACAACTTGTAGTTTTGAATTCTGTATGTAAAGGTGGAAACAAAGTCTTCTATGACTCTAAAGGGCTAGAACCTAATATTATCATTAATAATTTTTATTAAATATTTACACTCTAGTTACTCATCTGTGTATCTTATAGAGTGGGAGTCAGAAAACTACAGTCTACAAACCAAATCTGGTCTTCCAACATTGTTGTTTTTGGTTTGTTTTTTTGTTCTGTTTTATTCTGTTTTGTTTTTAGCAAAACACATCTGCCACGTCTGCATTAGAGTTTACCTTTTTTTATTTGTACCAAATTAATTTTTCTTGATCAATAAACAAGTGAATGCCTATAATTGGAAACCTCTATGCAACACCCATAGTATTAATACATATTGCTTTTGCTACCAATTTGAATAGTTACAACAGAGATTACATGGCCCAAAAGCCTAAAATATTTATTATCTGACCCATTACAGGAAAGGTTTGCCACATCTGCTATAGAGTTTACTCTTTTTTATTTGTACCAAATTATGTTTTCTTGACCAGGAAACAAGTGAATGCCCATATCTGGGACACCCTCCATGCAACACTCACAGTATTTCTGTCCTTAGAAAGGGAGGTGAAAGTTGAGAGTTCTTTTTGGGAATATGATAAAGAATCATAGGAAATTCTATATGACACAGGAATCATATATTGGGTAATTTAGAAGGTTCCAGAACCTAACCAACATGTTATGTAGAGAGGGAACTACAGAATGAAGGAGATATAGCAAATTCTAATAACCTGCACCTGGAATTTCTATCTAGGTCTTTAAAGTAGCATCATTGAAGCACTTTCCCAAAGTAGAGCAGAGAAGTTCCTATAATTCCCAACCTCTAAGAGAGAATGTCTTCAGAGACAGAAATCTCCACTTCTCTTTCCCCAAATCTATTAAAATTACAAAACATCCAAGTAACTCCATAGACCACTGGGCCCAATTACCTTTGGACGTGGGCCCAGTGCAAGTCACAGCACATAACAAAATTGAAATTTCAGGCCATGCTCTCAAAACTCTGGCCCAGTCTGTTAAAGGGACCAACACACCTGTTAAAGATATGATGGCAAGCTGCCATGTTTTGCAGTAGTCAGAAGTTCAGTGTCATGTAAAAGACTTTTGTCCCTGGTGCTGAGATAATGAGCTTGTTCCTTCTTGATGATTTATGAGATGCAGATGAGAAACTGGCTGATTGAGGCTTTGGAAGATGAAAGTTTTCCGCTCTTGGCAGTAGTTCCAGTGCCCTGGAGAACATGGTTTAACTGCTCCAGTTCTATTACTGCCATCAGAAAAAGTCGAATAACAAATTATGCCAGGTGAATAGAAATAATGCTCATTTTGCTCAATTTGCTACCTGCAATAAAGCTGGAAAGCATGCTGAACTTCTTTGCAAAACCAAACTATGGTATTCTGATACATACTTACTGACCTGCTCGGGGGTCTTGTTTGTGTACACTAACCAGCTTATCCCTAAATTACTACCCCTCCTTCAGTCTTTGTCTTATATTCCTATATTTAGGCCTCTGCATTTGCTCCCTGTTAGCCATAGGTCTACCATTTTCTCCTACCTGCTTAATGTAGCTCAATAATTAAATTTTGCTTAAATGTGAAAGAATTTTAAGATACAGATATTATACACCTGAGGTTAACAAGTACCATCTTGTATCATGAACTTTGCTTCAAATAAGCATTAAATAAATTCTTCTGTCCAATAGAGTAACCAACAGCCACACTAGGCTATTTAAATTAATTAAAATTAAAATTTTAAGTTTACTTCTTCAGTCACACTAGTGTATTTCAAGGGCTTAAAATCCACGTGTTCAGTGGCTACCATATTGAAAAGTGCAGATGTAGAATATTTCCATCATTGCTAAAAGCTCTCTTAGACAATTCTACTCTACACCTTAACCCACAAAAGTAAAATTATCCTTTCATCCCACTCATACTTTCTGCTTACTCTCACAAACACAAAGCTTTTGTCTTTTTTCTATTTTTGAAGAAAAATAAATAAATAATAGAAGGAAACTAATATTTTTAGAGTGTCTTCCATGTGCTAGGCATGAGTTCTCAGTTCACTCAAATAATTTTGTTTAATTCTCCCAAAATAGTCTAAGAGGTTCTTTATTCCCAGGTCCACTCTCTCTGAGGCCCCTGACCTAGAACATCTACATAGTCATCTCTTCACTAATTCTTTTTTCCATTAAATAATCATTTATTGACACCTACCATGTGCCTGTAACTGTTCTAGAGTTGCTGTCTCCCTGGTGCTAGCCCTAGGAATCCCAATTTTCTCAAGTTTTGATCTCTTTTCCTTTCTTGGGAATTTGTACAGCTCCTCCTCTTGATATGAGCATAGCCTACTTTTTCTCTTTGAATATCTTCCCGCTGCAGTTTTCCTTTAGCAATTTCTAATGATTCCCAAACCTGCCTCCTCTCCATCCTAAACCCTTCAGCCCATGGGCTGTAAAAACAATTACTCTCACTATCAAAATTGCAAGGGAGATCTACATATCCCCCACTACTTTTCATAATACCATTTGGAAATTCACAGTTTATGTGCATATATTAAAAGCAATCCCTGTACAATGTCTGCTCTGACAGTCTGGTTGTCTTATTTGAACATTAAAATACATTGAAGGCTGTGGCACCTCAGCTTCAATAGGTCTTCAGAGAAAGGCAATATCTTATTAGAAATATGTTAAATGTTTCATGCAAATTCAATGCAAAGTCAATAGAAAGTGGTGAATGAAAGATGGCCACATATTCTTTGACATTCCTCCCAGCCAGAAGCAGAGTGTGTTTCCCTTCCCCTTGGATAAGGCTGACCTGTAGGTTAACCAGTGGAAGATGGTGGAAGTGATGCCACACCACATCCAGGCTTAGCCTTTCAGAGAACTGGCAACATTTATCTCTCTTAGCAGCTGAGTCACCCTATAAGAATTCTGATGACTTGTTGGAGAGATCACATGGAGGAGTCCTGAGACTACATGGAAAAGAAGCTCAGCCTTCTGGATGTCTCACCAAGCCACCAGGCATGTAAAGTAAGCCATCTTGGACACTCCAGGCCAGTCCAGTGACCAGTTGTGTACCATTCAGTGGTCTGAGTCTCTGCCATGTGGAGCAGAAGAGCCCAACCAAGTCCTACCAAGTTCCTGTCCCAGAAAATTTTGACAGATAATAAAATAGGTTTGTTTAAGCCATTAAATATCAGAGTAGTTTGTTATGCAATAATAGATAACCAGAACTTAGGGCAACAGATGAGCTGGTATGACTGGCTACCTCATTTGGATGTGTTTCAACACAGTCCTCCAACAGGCTCTTGAGGAGATGGGAAACAGCCAGGCTGACCTTATGGGGAGTGAGTCATAGAAGCATATGATGCTGCAGGACAGATACAAATGATGTGGGTAAGGAAGGAGAAGGAAAGCACCACTGGTCCCTGGATGCTTCTCTAGTAGTCTATCTGCACACTAGCAAACTTTTAAGAAATAGCCTCTTTCTGATATTTTGAATTGACTTGACTATCTCCCCACTAGCCTGTAAGTTTCCTGAAGTCAGGAATTCCTTGCGTAGATGTGTCCCAGCAGCTAGAGAAAATATTATAAAGAAGTGTTATGACAGAATTCAGTTTATAATACAGCTCTGCTACTCCCTAGTGATGTAGCTTTGGGCAACTTAACCTCCATGTACCTCAGTTTTGTCATCTGTAAAATAAGGATGATAGTATGATATCTATCTCATTAGATACTAAGAATTAAATGATGAAATAGTCTGTCTGATGGAGAAATGAAAATATCTGCTACTTGAAATCTTGCCCAAGGGTAGCCCCTGGTGGACACAGAAGACCCAACAAAAGTATCCATTTGCACATTAAAGATAAAATACAACACTAGCACAGACCTCAGAGGCCAGGTCAGGCACAGTTCTTAAAGTCCAGGCTCTCTAGGACAGCACCTTGTATTGCTAATTGTACATCTCCAATCCAGTTCTCTTTCAGCTATATCCATCTCGTAATAGCAGCTGATTTGTCATGGCCCCAAACTGTTATTGAACTTGGGGCAATTGTGAGGGAAAGGACAGGAAGGACTCTTTAATCCTCAGGCTTGAGAGCAATAGCCCAGATTCAAATGTTGGTCCCTATACTGGCCTCTGATGGCCCAAGATCCAGTTTCCCAAGGACATGGTAAGTGCAGATATGATTCAGCAACCAGGAGATCTGACAAAAGGTAGAAAAAGCAGGAGAAATGGAAAAACAAATGCTGAATCCCTGAGGCTGCACAGACATGGTTCTTTTGTGCTGGAGATGGTTTCTGGTGGGCAGATGGTGCAGCATGGAGTGGCTAAAGCTGGGGGCTCCATAACTAAGGTGGTCTTTGTGGTCTTCGCTGGGGACTCCATAACTAAGCTTGTGCTGGGCCTATAGAGAAGTCATATGCCATGTCTCCAAGTTCAGCAAGTTCTAGGGAATGTCAAGGCTGTCACCTGACAGCCACAACTACTAAACTGTAGTTTCAAGAAGAAGAAGAAGGAGGAAGAAGCGGAGAAGGAGGAGGAGGAGGAGGAGGAGAAGAAGAAGAAGAAAGAAAAGGAGGCAGTGTCAGCCTACTCAGGAGTAAGAATAGCAGAGGGATTGAGGATGCAGATTCTGGAGTTCATATGCCCAAGTTGGTTTCCAGTTCCATTACTTTCTTGAACAAAGTAATTAACCTCTCTAAGCCTATTTCCCCATCTGAAAAGGGGACACAAAAGTAGCACGTGCCTCGAAAGCATTTGAGGATTGTTATGAGGATTCAATGAGATGTCTCAGTACACCGTATCTCATGATTTCAGTACCCTATCATGAGATTACCCCATTTAAAATGCCTCTTGCCCTCTTCTACTTTTTCTTTTTCCATTGCATTCAATGCCCTTTAACATTTAAAAATATGTGTGTGGGTGTGAGTGTGCATAAACTATATATGTAGAGTTTATTCTTTATGATTTTTCTCCCTCTACTAGAATGTAAGATTCAGGAGGGCAGGTATATTTATCTGTTTTATTTTTTAATGGGTCCCAAGTACTCAGAAGGGTGCCAGGTAAATAGTAGATAACCAATAAATATTTTTTGAACAAATGAATAAATAGAGGTAAAGCACCAGACTTATAGTAAACACTCAATAGCTGCTGCTATTATTTGCTAACTCCTGCTACTTAAATCCTGTCTGGATTGCATTCCCCCAGAAGTTCTGTGTTCCACAGTGCTGATCTCAGTCCTTTCTTACAGCATTTATCCCATTTGTTTCATCTTAGAATTTCTGTATTTGTGCATCTTATTTCCTATAAAAGAATAAAAGTGGAATCACGAGATTATTAGGTTTAGTGATTAAAGACCAGACCATAATGTGTAGTGGTTAAGAGAAGAGACTTTTAAATCAGACCTTAGTTTGAATATTCAGCTCTACCACTTACTAGGCGCCCTTGGGCAAGTTATTGTCACTAAACTTTTCTCATCAGCTTAATGAGTATAATAGTTGTTCTGCACTCATAAAATTGTTTTGGGGATTAAATGAGATACTGCTTTTAAAGTGCTCAGCACAGTGCCTGACACATAATAAACAGGAAATAAATGTCAGCTGTGATTATTCATCGTTGCCTCCCTCCTGGTATTTTGTGTGGTGCCTTGCATAAAGCATCCTAGAGCAAACAATCACTGAACTAACATGTCTTAAATTTAACCTGAAACAACCTGAGGCTTCACACAGTTCTCTTAATGTTCTCTCATTCTGCCCTGCCTTGCCCACGGTCCCAATCCTCCCAGCCAACTGAGTTCCAATTTCCCCTGTGGACTGACCACATCACCCCTCGTGTTGTCCTGCTCCCAGTGGAGAGCCAGAGCTGTCATTCTTACAGCAGTCTGGCAGGCTGCAGATGACTGCAGACTGGCTCTCCAGTCTGTCGGAGATTAGGTCAAGCAACAAAGGAAGAGATTAGATGCCAAGGACTGACTGCATTTTAATGCTTGGTTCCTAGCCCGTATTTATGCTAAGGGACAATAATTACAACAATATGACCTTGCATAACAAATGGATCTGTCAGACGGATCTTGCCAAATGACTTGCACGAATTCAAGTTTAACTTGTGATCCTCCAACTCACAGTTGTTATACACACACTGATCTACCACACTCATTTGTTGAAACTGAAAGGCAAGGGAAGCATTTATTCATTCAGTTAGTCATTCATTTAGTTAGTCATTCATTTATTCATCTATGTGTTCAACCATTATTTACTGAGTGCTAAGCTAAGACTGTTGAATAAGACGTAGTTTACACTTTGAAGGAGCTCACAGTCTAGGGGTGAAGGTCACAGAAAAGTCAATGTTCTATGAGAATAGTCCATATGCAAAAAATTTTAGATTTGTTCTGAAAAGCTGAGCTGGTAACTGAGGCAAGTGTTTGGAAAACTGGAAGAAATACAGTGTTTTACATGTTTCCCTCAATCATCTAGTAATTCTCTCATTTTCAGTTCTCTCTGCCATGGCAAATTTGAAGACTCCATGTTCTATCATTGCTGTCCCCAATGAAAGACTTCCAGCTGGTTATCTACTTTTATCTTGGTTAGTGTGTTAATTTTCTATTGCTACTTAAACAAATTACTACAAACTCAGTGGCTTAAAATAACACAGGTTTCGTATCTTATAGTTATGGAGGCCAGAAGCCTGAAATGGTTCTCACTAGGCTGAGATTAAGGTATTAGCAAGGCTGCCTCCCTTTCTGGAGCCTCTAGGGGAGAATCTGCCTTCTTGCCTTTTCCAGCTTCTAGAGGATGTCCAAATTCCTTGGATCTTTGCACCCTTCCATCTTCAAAGCTAGCAATGGCAGGTGGAGTCTTTCTCACATCACACACTCTGGTACTAACTCTTCTGCCTCTTTCTCTTCTGCATTTCAAAGACACTTGTGATTACATTTGACCCACCTAGATAATCTAGGAAAATCTCTTTATGTTAAAAATCAGCCAATTAGCAACCTCAATTCCCCTTTGCTATGTAATACAACATGTTCAAAAATCCTGGGGCTTGGGATGTGGACATCTTTAGAGGACTATTATTCTGCCTACCACAGGTATGAAAGCTCTGCTTTCATCTGTCATTACCATCTCTAACTGTTCAGGGTGAAGGAGAGGAAACAAGTCTGAGTGTTCCAGAAAACTGGATGTAGATCACTGTTCTTATGCATTGGGTTAGATACAGAACTAAGTCTTAAAACTCAAGTCTCAGAACACAACAAACACCTTGTTATCTATTAGCAATTGATAGTTCCCATCAGAACACCACAGGGTGGACAAATGTGACTCAGATTCCATGCAGATCCCTGGAGGTGGTTTCAGAGGCTGAATAATCCATCAGATTTAAGATCTTTCCATTTTAAATGATCATATATCCCTGTCTCTCCTCATTTCTTCTTCAGTCTTTCTTAGAGCTGGAGAACCTCTGGAAATTTGAATAAAAAATTGTTGATCCTACCAATATTAGCAACTTTTGAAATGATTATTGAGGCCAAAAACTTTGTACCCCATATGCAGTTCTCCAGTAATTCTTGCTGGCTCTATTCTTAAAATACATACCAGATTGAAGAACTTCTCATCACATCCATGAGTCCCACCCTCCTTCAGGCCACACCACCTCATGTCAGGTCTATTGCGACAGCCTCCTTCACAGGCTTGTCTGCTTCCTCTCTTACCTCCAGAATGTTCTCAATCAAGCCTGAAGCCAAGGTGATATCTTTAAAACTCAAAAGCCGATCATGACACTCTTCTTCCCAAATGCTTCTTCAGTGGCTTTCCATCACACTTAAAATAAAACTCAGAACCATACCCTACACAGTCTGATCTGGACAAACTCCCAAACCTCATCCCCAAACATTCTCTCCTCTCCTCCCTGTTCCTGACTTAGGGTATTTTACACATGCTAATCTGCCTAGGCAGCATTTTCTCCAGGTGTTCTCACAGCCAGTGTCTTCACAGTACCAAGATGTGATTTGAATGTAGGGTTGCAAGATAAAATAGAAAATGTCCAGTTAAATTTGAATTTCAGATTAACAAGTAATTTTTTAGTGTAAGTACATCTTATGAACATACATACTGGGCATCCTGTATTTTTATTTGCTAATTCTGGCAATCCTATTTAACACATTGACTGCCACACTAGAAAAAAATTTTTTCCCGGGGGCTATGGTGTTTTATTATGAAAATAGAATAAAAACTTTGAAAACAAAATGATCTTTTCTAATTTAATGAAAACATTGTAATTTTTTATTATTTTCTGTGCATGAATTATATGCAATTAAATTGTCAATATTAATTATAACAATAAGAGAATATCAATAAGGTTTTCAAGAATCAGTTGCAGGGTTTTGCCCAGGGGGCCATCCATCACATAACATGTATGCAACAGCATGGCACGTGAGTTGCCTGCGCACCACGCAGCTCCCAAGGTAAAGACGTGTGAGTTACACGTGCTTTGCGAGGCCCTGGGCTCAAAACTAATGTGAGTTAAATACAACTCACATGTCAGTTGATGTGTTAAATGACATTTATTGAATGAAGTATCTAAATACCCTCACCTCCTTCACTTTCTATCTTTTTAACCTAATTTTTTTATTATTAATATTATTGTTATTGTTATAGAACTTATATTAATTGCTTATTAGTTTCTGTTTGTTATGTATCTACCCAAGTAGAATGCACTCCATGAGGTAGAGATCTTGTTGTAATCACACTGTAGCTCTAGAACCAGAAGTCCTAGTAATAATCCTTAATAATATTTGTTGAAGAAATAAATGAATAAATGTTTCTTGGACCTCTGTGCTCTCATTATATGGTGACTCCCTTATTCCCTTTAAAGCAGTGTACAGCTGTCTGTGCTGTAGGGAAAGCACCAGAAATTTGATTATCACAGAGTACAATTAGAAAAGAAAAAGCCCCAGATGATATTTCAAAATATGTTCCCATTAGATATATTTCTGCAGATTAGCACTGGTCAAGCACTATAAGGGTTTCAGTCAATGTCAGACCCTCTACCCTAGGATGACACTGTGAATGGCATTTCCATTCCTGTTTGAGAGGGATGAGGAGCAGCTGGCATGAGACTCCTGGGGGAGGCCGTTTGCATTTAATTGTCTGGGCACTTAAGGAAGGGGTGGGGTCACTTTCCCAGTTCAGCTCTCCTATTAATTTAAATGCACACATTTAAATCAAGTCCTTCTTCCTGCCTGGATGACAGTTACCATATTCAACATTTGCTAGTCCTCAGCAATGCCTGGGACTTGTGAATAATTTAGGAACGCTTGGTTGTTCCCTAATCAAGGCAACTGAATGGAAGTGAGATCTGGACTTGTAGCATCAGCAGCTCCCTGCCAAAAATGACAGTTAAAATAAGGAAAGTGATAAGCGCATTTAGAAGAAGAAGTACTATGCCACAGTATGCTGCAATATGCTCATTCTTTGGATATAATCTTTTTCTGATATTTATATCACAATAGCTACAAATGCTGACTTGATACAAGGTTGACAAGAATGAAGAGGAAATTCACCAATCCTGAACCATAGATTTTATGGAAAAGTCTCTGCTCAAAATAGGCTAAGCCCTCAACCCCCAAAACCACATACCATGGTGTTTGGTTTGGAAATTATGGTCACTGTTTGCTCAATCATCAAAAATGCAAGTATCTACTATGTATTAATATTATTCTAGGTACCAGGGATAAAATGATTTAAAAAAAAAAAAAAAGATACAGTCCCAGGGTTCACAGAAGTTATTGACAGAAATAGATATTCAAAAAACAATGCCATGAGTGTCTGTAAAATTATCCATTGTAGTAATTGCTAAGAAGGAAAACTTTTAACATGAGATGAGAACTTAATATAGGGAAAACTGACTTTGATTGGTGAGAGAGGAAAGAGCTGGTGTCAGAGGAGATTTTTTTGAGGAAATAACTTGAAAGAAGAGATTCAAAGAATGAATAAAAATTAATCAGGCAAGGACAAGAATAGTCAGAGTCTTCAAATCGACGAGGTTCATATGTTACACCAAAATATGGCACCTTGGCATATTGAATATTTTAAGCTGAAGCAATTTCAGAAATGACAAAAGGGACTCTCTGACCTTCCCTTGAACTTCTCCCCTGAAGCAGGTTATCACAAGACCTTCATGTGAGAAGTTCCCTCCCTATACTTTGAGGAAAAAGGGATCTTTATTTCCAAAAACAGAAGGATATGGAGAGGAATCTGAATGAACGGGACTTGCTAAGTTTCCCCCAGTTATTACCCTTAGCTTATACCCTTTTTCCTAGTACACTTTTCCATGCCTTTCCACTCTTCATCAAACCTAGCACAAAAATGCTGAGGTTTAACCATTTCTTCAAATCTTCATTTTTTTATGAAGGCTCCTGTGTCACATAAAACTTATATTAAATAAATCTGTATGTTTTTTCTCTTGTTGATCCATCTTTTGTTACAGGGGCTCCAGCACTTGGAACAGTAGAAGGAAAACATACTTTATTTTCCCCTACAAAACTAACCTACATGAAAGCTATAGTGTCCTTACAAATGTCTTTTACCCTTTTAGGTCCTGAGTCTGAGGCCCGAGAATTAAGACTGACAAAAGATTAATAAGAGAAAAAGCATAAAACTTTATTTGATGTTAATATTTTAATTTTTATATGCATGGAAGCCTTTATAGAAAAGACGTTAAGACTCAAAGAATGGTTTGACCCAGGGGTTCTATACCATTTTAACAAAGGATGATAAATTTGTGAAAAAGTGACAAGACAATAAAAAGGGGGAGGACTTGAGCTTCTAGGGGTGGTAAATGGCAGGAAGAAATATGTAAGGGAAATTGATAAAAGATAAGGGTTATTTTTGTCTGTGAAGATCCATCTTGATGCTGACATTCTGTCTCCAGTGATAAGAATTGTTCTCCTCCTATTAGAGAAGAGGAGAGAACGAAAAACTTCATAGAGAAAAACTTATGTCCCTCTTTTAGGCAGACAGGAGGAGGGCAAAGAGCTCTTCCTGAATTTGCTGCTCCTTAATTGCCTTCTGCTAAGAATAGGCCTATGCCAAAGTGGCATATTTTGAGGTGGCAGAGACTGAAACCCTTTATACTCAGGCTGCCTCTCCCTGATGATGCTACATAGAGTAACCCATGTGAAAAGAAACTCAGTCATAAGCCAGCAGCCACAACCAGTGTCCTTACAAAAACTTCAGATCTTGGGGTCATACCACAGAGACCATTTGCTTTCCTTGCCCTCTCTATTTCAACATGTCTGGTATGTCTCTACAGATATGGCCCCTCACGAGACTTTTAATTATGTCTCAGTTTCAGCTTCTCCAGGTAAAGTGTGTTTATCTGTTTAAGGTGCTTCCATGGCCCCCTGAATTGAATTCTGCACATTTCACATAGGCTACATTTTGAGTCCTACTATCCTAAATGTATCCTCTAAATTTGATAAAAATACATTCAGGTATTTTCCTGAGATATGATAATAGTCCAGTGGAAATCTGAGTTGCTGTTGTTCACCTTCCTCCTGACCTGAGATCCTTATTAGGATGCCCCCATAAAGAGTGATGAACTGACAAAAGTCTATGATAGCTCCCAGGACTCATTTTCCAGTTTTTACTGTGAAGCCATTCTCCAAAGCTCAAGGCATTGGCAATCTTTCCCACCACCTTCTCCGAGTTGAGCTCAGCGCCTACTAACCAGGAAATTTAAAAAACAAAAAACTCAGGCATAGTTTTCATCAATACACTGTGCAACTGGGAAATTTGCTGGGTTGTTGTGAGCCTGGATATGACTGAGAAATTTCACTGTCTTTAACCTCAATCTGCATAACAAAGCTGATATTGGCTGCTTAGCATAACGGAAAGATATTCAGAATACCACCCCCACTTGGGATGTTCAACAAAATACAAGCAGACACAGCTCCAAATCCTAGGGCTCAGGATGAAGAAAGAATTCGCCCTCCTTCGCCTCTTCCCACTGTGTAGAGGGCAGCCAGCCAGGGACACAGGTGTGCAGCTCATTAAGAACAGAATTAAGCCCAACGGGATAGGTAACAGCCACATGAAGAATGCTCTGCTAAGTAAAGGCACCCTTCCTGCTCTGACCTTGGGAAAGGAATCAGGAGGAAAATGCTACCTCCCATATTTGCCTGTTTTCTGCTTTGCTATCAGCCCAGTGAAAAGAGCCACAAAACCATTTTACCTTGAGATCTGCAGCAGGAGGCCCTGCAATATAGTTGTTTTTACTAATATATTGAATGAAATGTCTGTTGAGTATATATGGTACATGAAGAACTGTCCTGAGTGATGGGGGAGCTCGTGAAAAGAGCAGTGAAGAGGACTAGGATATGCCATCTCAAAATATGCCACTATGGCATGAGGACTATTTTGAATTAAAGGCAATTAAGAAACAGCAAAATAAGAGCTCTCTTCCCTCTGTCCTCCCCCTTTCTGCCTAAAAGCAGGCCATAAATTTCCATTTGTACATGTGTTCCCCTTTCCTATACCTGGAAGAGGACAATAACTTTTATCTGCATAACAAACTTAACTAAACAACCCGTAACTACCATACATTTCCTAGTCACCCTCCCACATTTTACTGCCCCTGGGAATCTACCCTCTTTTTCCTTTGTCTAGTCACTTCTCCATAAATTTATCACCCTTTGTTATAATGGTATATAAGCCCTAGGTCTAACCACCTTATTGGGGTTTCATTTCTTTTCTGTGGAACCTCTGTGCACATGAAGTTAAAAATAAGATTTGTATGCCTTTTCTCCTGCTAATCTTTCTTTTTTTGTCACTTGAATTCACATGCTCCAACAGAAACTAAGACGGTAGAAGAAAACTTTTTCCTCCCTTACGGCAGAAAGCCAACATTCCAAAGGAACTCCAAAATATGTGAATACAACTAAAACATTATTTCTCCCTTAACATTGTTTCTGAATAATAAAGATGCAATGAGGTTGAGGTGACTAAATTTTTCACTTCTACCCACACCAGTCTCATAGAATGTGAGCTTCAAATTGATGCCTTAGCAAAATTGCAGGTTACTTTATTCCATAGACCTTAGAGATTGCTGTCAAATAATAGAAACTGGAAACAACTCCTCAGTGCCTAAAGTCTATTCTATAGCCTATTTTCAAGAAGAAAATGGGTACATAGATCCTAGAGTAGTGAACAAAATATGCGCCAGATAGAGAAAGGGTTGGGAGTTTCTAAGTGTAGACTATATGAGGAACTAGAGCTTATCATCTTAATTTATTCTACATCATTAAAAACATCAAAAAAGTATGTCTGATTTATTTTCCTGAAAGCTCTTGGGAAGTTTTTAAATTTCTCTGAGTTCCTTGGGAAATAATTTCTGACAAGTATAAGTAATGTCAAATGAGAAACAAATCTGGACTGGGTAAGGAGAGACTTTATTCCAAAGGATTATTGCAGAAATGCATGTGGGAGAACTATTGCAATAGGGGGAGAGAGACCATTGCAACAGAAAAAACATTCTGACTATAAGATTTGCAAGCACCTCAAGAGTCAGGCAAAAGGAATTTTTCTCTTATAGAGAGGAGTGAACATGGTGCAATTGTTTGAAGAGTTGCCCCTTCAAAACCCATGTTTAAATTTATTTATTTATTTATTTTTTTTTATCTCTTATAGAACTATTGCACATTGTTTTTATTCTTTTCAGGTACATTTTATTTTATTTTTTTTTTTATTTTATTTTTTTTTTTTTCAATTTAGTTTTACAGAATCAAAGAGTCTAACAGTATATCTTGTTAGATACAGTATGTCCTCATAATGTATACATTATTTCTTGTACAATGATATGAAATAATATGGGAAATATTCATGATAAATTATTAAGTGAACAGTGCAAGTTAAAAACAATAGTTTCATATTTTTTTCCCCACCCCCCCTTTCCCGAGTCAGCACCTTCAAGTGTTACCACTCCCCAAACGGTGTGCAATGCACTCATTGTGTAGGCATACCCCCATCCCCTCCCCCACCCCCCACCTCAGTCTGATGTCCAATTGGTGTCATTCCCAGATTTGTATTTAGGTGATGATCAGGGAAACCAATTTTCTGGTGAGTACATGTGATGCTTGTTTTTCCATTCTTGGGATACTTCACTTAATATAATGGGTTCCAACTCTCTCCAGGAGAACCATAGAGATGTCGTATCTTCATCATTCCTTATAGCTGAGTAATATTCCATGGTATACATATACCACAGCTTACTAATCCAATCATGTATTGATGGGCATTTGGGTTGTTTCCACATCTTTGCTATTGTGAATTGTACTGCTATAAACATTTGGGTACACGTGCCTTTGTTACAGAATGACCTTTTTTCCTTTGGGTATATGCCCAGTAATGGGATTGCTGGGTCAAATGGCAGGTCTACTTGAATCTGTTTAAGATACCTCCATAATGCTTTCCACAGGGGTTGCACTAGTTTGCAGTCCCACCAGCAGTGTATTAGTGTTCCTGTCTCTCCACACCCACGCCAACATGTGTTGTTTTGGGTTTTTTTGATAAAGGCCATTCTCACTGGGGTTAAGTGATATCTCATTGTGGTTTTGATTTGCATTTCCCTGATGATTAGAGATGTTGAACACTTTTTCATATGTTTGTTAGCCATTTTTATATCTTCTTTTGAAAAATTTCTATTCATGTCCTTTGCCCACTTTTTGATAGGGTTGCTTGATTTTTTCTTGCTGATTTTCCTGAGTTCTAAATAGATTCTTGTTATCAGTCCTTTATCTGATGTGTAGTATGCAAAAATTTTTTCCCATTCTGTAGGTGATCTGTTTATTCTCTGGACTGTTTCTTTGGCTGTGCAGAAGCTTTTTAGTTTAATCATGTCCCATTCATTTATTTTTGTTGCTGCTGTGATTGCCTTGGGGGTCTTCTTCATAAATTCTCTGCCTAGGCCAATGTCTGTAAGAGTCTTTCCTACATTTTCTTCTAGAATTCTGATTGTATCACGCCTAAGGTTTAAGTCTGTTATCCACCGTGATTTGATTTTTAGGGCTGCCCATTGTCTCCATTACTTTTCAACATAGTATTGGAAGTCCTTGCGAGAGCTATCAGGCAAGAGAGCAGAATCAAGGGAGTCCAAATAGGGAAGGAAGAGATCAAACTCTCACTTTTTGCTGATGATATGATGTTATATCTGGAAAACCCCCAGGATTCAACCAAGAGACTCCTGGAATTGATTAACGAATACAGCAAAGTCTCAGGCTACAAAATTAATATACACAAATCAGAGGCATTTATATATGCCAATAACAGTCAATCGGAAAACCAAATTAAAGACTCAATACCCTTCAAAATAGCAACAAAGAAAATAAAATATCTAGGTATATATCTAACTAAAGAGGTAAAGGACCTCTATAAGGAAAACTATGAAACACTGAGAAAAGAAATAGCAGAACTTGCAAATAGATGGAAAAATATACCATGCTCGTGGATCGGAAGAATCAACATTGTTAAAATGTCTATACTACCCAAAGTGATCTACAAGTTCAATGCAATCCCTATTAAATTACCAACATCATTCTTTACAGACATAGAGAAAATAATTATACAATTTGTATGGAATCAAAGAAGACCCCGTATAGCAAAAGCAATTTTAAGCAATAAAAACAAAATGGGAGGTATTAATTTGCCAGACCTCAAACTATACTACAAGGCCGTGGTTCTTAAAACAGCCTGGTATTGGCACAAGTGCAGGGACACAGACCAGTGGAACACAACAGAAAATCCAAATATAGAACCATCCTCATATAGTCACCTAATTTTTGACAAAGCGGGAAAGAATATACTCCGGGGACAAGAATCCCTATTCAACAAATGGTGCTGGGAGAATTGGTTAGCCACTTGCAGAAGACTGAAACAGGACCCACAGCTTTCACCTCTCACAAAACCATGTTTAAATTTAATTGTCACTACAATAGTATTTAGAAGTGGACTTTTAAGAGGTGATTAGCTCATGAAGGCTGAGGGTGGGATTAATTATAGGCCATTATAAAAGAGCAAGTTTGGCCTCCTTTTGCCTCTTGGCTCTTCTGTCTTCTGCCCTGCGAGGATCCAGTGCACCTTCCCTGCAGAGAATGCAGCGTGCAAGGCACCACCTTGGAAAAAGTATATGGTCTTACCAGACACCACATCTTAGACTTTCCTCCAGAACCATCAGCCAATACATTTCTTTACAAATTTCCCAGTCTTAGGTATCCTGTTTTAGCAGCACAACAGGGACTAAGATGCACAGCTACAAAGACCGAAGTGTAGGGAAGTGAGACGGAAGGTGGTGTGATGAGATAGTGACCAGAAAAGGTTTATCATGAGGCCAGCGTATTCTCAGTAGGGCAGGGACTGTTAAGGAGGAGTTGTGTTCAGGGTCAGGCTGAGGGTAGGTCAAAGTTCAGTGATCTGAGGGAAGGAGGAAAACTTACCCAAAGTTTGGCTAACAAACATTTTGTTTCAATTGATCATTGTGGACAAAAAAGGTCAGCTACTCATTCATGAGTTGAAGAATGGGAATCTGGAGGGTCTGTGTCTGGCCTTGTCATAAGTAAACAAGGAAGATACCCATGAGTCTTATCCAGGTGACATGGGGAAGGGTGGTTCTTTGCACTAAGTCCTTTCTAGGAACACAAAGGATGGGAGGATTTCTTAATCTTTGCTCTTTTCTGAGAGCACAAGGCTCAGGTAAAATATAACATTGTCAATAAGAATAACTGCAGAAGTAATAGAACTGTTTGTTTAAAATCAGATCATCTCGGAAACATCCAGTTTGAATACAATATCTTTTAGTGTTTGAGCTGGTATTGTGACTCTTAAGTAATTGGACATTTCCTTTCTTAAAATAGAAATCCACAACATAGAGCCTTTCCAGGGTGCCATTAGAATACTACGTTAATCCAACAAAGCCCTCAATTTGAATATATTATAGTGTAAAAAGTAATTGTCATGATAAGGAAACCTCTCATTTATGACCAATTTGGTAAATATTTATGCAGAGCCTACAACGTGCATCCTACTTATTACTTACATTTTTATGAAGACAAATTGCACCACTAGTCAATTCCCCAAACCCAACTTTTCAATTAAAAAGAAAAACTAGTTTAAAGAGCTAGTTCAAGTAATCCTACAATGCAATTATAATGTATATATGAAAGGAATTTTGTGAAGGAAAACTGTCCCTTTTTCCCACTGTAACTATATCTTCATCTGGGTTGGTTCTATATGAATTGTAGCAAGAGATATTTCCTAGCAACTGGGTAAAAATATTCAAATATATCTGGAAAATTCCTGTTAGAGGATACTACAGGTAAAGGGACATAGGGAACAACATAAAAAATTAAAGCAATAAAAAAATTAATTACAACGTAATCCATAAAATACTTTACAACCTATACACACAATGTACTGAGCCAACATATTAAGCTGTATACACTTAGATAATCCATTTTTAAATATTACTTCTAAACTGCAATCTCCCTCAATTATGGAACAAGAATAAAGCATCATTTAGCATGTAACAATGGAAGGGTGAACCGGCTGGGTTACGCATTAAGAAAGCCCCCCAGTAAATGCTTTGGAAGAGCCCTCCTGCCTCTCCACCTACCCCCTAATTATGTTTCTCCTTCTGCTCTCTCCACCCACCACCCAGAATTCTTTGAAAGGAGCTAAAGCTCTTATTTACCGAGTTGCCAGAGTGTTAATCATGTCTAATGGCTTTAACACAAAAGTAGCCAACCTTTAAATGTGTTGCTTAAAGACTATTAATGCCTTGCTTCCTTTTATCCACTTGAGCTTCTCCTCCTATCCCTAAATTCTGTCATGATTCCAGTAAACTTGCCTCCCTCTACTGAAATCAGCACCTCTTTTTTCAATGAACCTACGTTGGAGTGAGAGAAAGGATTTGGGGAAGGAACAGCAATATTGCAGAAACTATCAGCTTCAGGAGAACACCTCATTAATCTCTGTATCCCCTATACAACCATCACCACCTAACATAGTGCCTGACACATTGTAGGTCCTCAGTCAATATTTATGAAGTAGAAGGAAGGAAGGAACGAATGGAGGGAGGGAGGGAGAGAGGGAGGAAGGAGGAGAGGGATATTTATTATTCCTCATCAAGAGTGTGGGCTCACCCATCTACTTGGGAGGGGGCGCATTTACCAAGGAGGCTGAGTGTATGTCAAACAATAGAAAATAAAGATATCGGGTAGGAGGGAAGCTCACGCACATTCCCTATTTTCCTCCTGTTCTATATATGTTTTCTCTTTCATAAGGGAGTCAAGGGTAGCTATGTGATGGTTGGTTCTAGGACACAAAGAAAAGTCAGCTCTGGAAGCTTCTGCTGCCAAGCTGGCCTAAGGATTAATTGCTCTCAAACAAGTTCAGGGTCCATTAGTGCAGTGATGTGGTAAGGGCCTCAGGGCTCCTTTCTCAGAACTGAAGTACTATCGTCCATCATTGCTGGCTGGGGAGAGTTCAGCAACAGAGGCATAAATGGAGCTGGGGTGCAGCTGTGTGTTAGCTACAAACACTAGAAACCACCTACAGGTCACTGTTTGGTTTTATTTTCCATTCTGCATAATTTTCCGAGAAGGTATGGGGTAATCAGTAATTACTTAGAATACAATGGCCAGAGTTAATTGTTACTCCTCCAACTGTGTCAAAAACAACAAGGGAATTGAGCCTGTAAATTGGCTGTGTGAATCAGGAGGCATAAAACAGCACTTAGTACTTTACTTATGAGTTATTTTTTCAAAACACTTGCCCATTTACCAATGCATTTCTGCCACCTAATAACCTAAGGAGTTTGGTCTGGTCATTTCGCTAATCCCTCAAGTCTGTTAGTGGGAAAACAAAGAGGGTGAGGGCAGGTGGTGTCCCAGATTTGTTACTGTAAGTCGGTGAATGAGTGAGCTCTGCCTGCCCGACCAACCTAACCTCCACTTCACATAGAGAAGTCACAGCAGAGAGCCAAGGGTAGCAAGACGTTCTCCACAGTGAAGAGCACAAAGTAGAGCATTATTATTGCCCTTGGTTAGTAATCTATAAATTGCTGAGGATAAAACATTCAGTTCCCCCAAGAGTTTCACAAACAGTTAACAAACCCTAAGGCTCCTCCTGCTTTTCTTAAGAGTTAATTATTCATAAAGAAATGTGGAATACAAACTCAAACGTAGAAATGAACATATGCCATTATGTAGATTTGCCTACACATATTAAATGATTCTACATGTGTGTATATATACATATACACGTGCACACAGGTGAGTGTGCACACACACACCTTGTAAGACATGCCCATCTAGCAACCCAGGCTACAAAGTCAAAGATGTGGATATAAGCCACATCTTTCCAATATATAATTTCAAGTTATAATTTTATCAGGGCCTCAGTAAAGCATTAATTTCTCTTTATAACACTCTGTGGCTCCAACCTTTAAATAATTTAAGAAAGGTATTTCTGTAGTAAGCATTAATTTCTTGTTAACACCTTATACTCTCCTAATTGGAGATACTTCTCTACCTGTCGAGACTGCATCCAGTCCCTACAATCTCGAGAACTTATTTCCTGCAAATTAAAAGGATGGAGAATGGGGTGGTGAGAGGGGGAGTGTGGTGCTGAGGAATAGCATGGTGTAAACAAGAAAGAAAGATCTATGCCTATTCATCTTAGCAAAATTTCAGCCATCTGTGACTGGAATGTTTCTTTTCCTAAGTGTCATGTCAAATCTTAAAAATTTTTGCTCTAGGACGTCTGAAGAAGAGCATAAAATAGAAACATCTATGTATATTAAGAAAAGCTGACTTTAAACATCTCCGAGAATAGACAGAGTTAATCCCATGATGAGAAAGGTACGCTAAAACTTTTATAAATCTGACTATGTAATAACAAATGATTCCAATAATGAAACAAATTGAGAAGATTCTGAATAAGTAAGTATTGATCATAAAAGGTCCAGAATTGTAGAATTGTGCTGTGCAATATAGTATCCATTAGCCATACATGGCTATTTCAAATTAAATTAAAATTAATCAAATTTAAAATTGAGTCCCTCAGCTGCACTAGCTACATTTCAAGTGCTCAATAGGTATATGTGGCTAGTGGCTGCTATACTGGACAATGCAGATACAGAACATTTCCAACATCATAGAAAGTTCTCTTAGTACTGCTTTAGCAAATGGGAATTTTTCTAGAGCCACTTAGAATCTGGATGCATCATAAAGGATTAAATAAATAAATTTCCAATCCACAATAAGTTAAATTATGATACTAAGAGGAGCTTGAGTTATGATCATAAAGTTACTGTCTTTGAGACATTCAAAGGGCAAAAAGCATGAAATGAAAACAAAAATTCAAAACAAAAAGATTCTAGAAATTACAACCTAATGAAATCAATGTATTTCATTTGCACATCTGTGGAGTTATGGTTTATACATGGTGTTGGTGTATACAGAGAAAAGAAAATGATGAATCTCAGGAACCAGCATGGGCTCACTAAGACAAAATACATTCACTTCTCTTTTTGATGAGAAAATTCGGTAAAACCATGCTGTAATCACACCATATCCAGACTTCAGCAAGGCTGTGACAAAATTTTTTAGGACACTCTTGTGGCAGAACAAAGAAATTTTTGCTGACTAATACCATTTTGCATTTTCATAAACAGTAGAACAATGGAACCTAAACAATATTGATTAAAGTATCCTTATCTGTCTGGAGGGAGGTCCCAAATAGCAGACCTAAGGGTCTAGTTCTAGGTTCCATCCCATTCCACAACTTTATCTAAAGCTTAGATTAAGATATAACTGTCATACTCACCAGATGAAAGATGACAGAAATAGTCACTGGAAAACAGAATCAAGCTATAAGAGATTCTTAAGGGATTCAAAAAAATGAGGCAAAAATTAACATGACAAATTTTATCAGGAATAAAAGTCAAGTACTCCATTTAGTATCTGGGGGTACTTCATTAATTTGTACTGGTATTTTAAGTGAAGCTCAAGAGGTCAAGTCCTGAAGGTCCTAGTTGCCCTTTCTGTAGGCCATACATATCAGCTTCATTTTTTTCATCAAATTGTAATTTGAGGCTGCCTCGAGGGAACTAAACTAGCATAATCAAGAGAAATTGTAGTCATCCCAAATTCTCTAGGGTTCAGAGAGAGAACCAGAGTCTTACAGCCCAGATAGGAGGGAGGCAGAGGCAGCCCCATAGGTGGGAGGGTGCCTGGGCAAACACTCTTCAAAAGCTCCAGGCTTTGTGTCCTGGGCTATCTCTCAGAATCTCATTTCTGCACTGTTTCCTCTAAAATAATCTAATCATAATCTTAACTCCCTTGATAGTAACACATTTCCCTTCAAATTTATTAGAAAGTTGTTCCTTTAAGAGAATATTGTTCCTCTTGTCCTCTTTCTCTTCTGGAAGATATATTTAAAGGAAACATCCAAGACCTAGGATCTTGAGCAAGGTGACTGAAGAATAAACAATTCAGAAAAATAAAATTTCTTTAATTCAATTCAGCACAAGGCAAAGGAGGAAAGAGAACAGAAATACACACAAATTAATATGTTAATTAGCATGATATAAATTCCAAATGCAAGAAGCAAATGAAGTGCCTTGGAATTGTTGTTTATGTAAGGAATGGAGATTTTTATTCAGCCTCTAGAAAAGACCGACAGAGGACAGGATAGTGAGCTTCAGCTATTTTGAGGGCAATTATAAGAAAGATAAATTAAATCTATTCTGTGTTACTCAAGAGGATAGAATGAAGGCCAATGGGTAAAAGTTATAGGAAGCATATTTCAACTCAATAGAAAGAAGGATTTCCTAATAATTAGCTCTGTCCTAAAGTGAAATGAGATCCCTCAATAGGGCAATCATCTCTCTCAGTGGGGTATTCAACAGAAGCCATATGTCAGTAGCACTTAGGAAAGACTCCTGCTACGGGCAGGAGATTGAACCAGGTGACCTCTAAGGGCCTTTCTATTTCTGAAATTCTATGACCCTGCTTCCTAATTCCTCTCACCTGCGCTGATCCCACTTGATGGATAACTAGGGAATAGTCAGTCTACTCAATATAGGATCATAAATCAGACTTTCCACTGTTCTCTGCCCCCTCACTCTTTCCAGTCAAGATAATGTGGCTGCCCTCTCCAAGCCTGCAGTGTGTGGGAGTTGATGATGTATTAGACTATTTCTGTGTCTTAGATTTATTTGGCTTTTACATAAACAACTTAATTCATCTCACTTTCCCTCCTCCCTTGGATTCAACATATCACATTTGTTTAATCCTTTTCTAAACATTAAACATCCAGTTGAAAGTACAAGAAGAGCATATAATACAAAACATAATACAAACTAAGGTACATGTGGCTATTTGGGACTTTGTTTAATTGTTTGATTCAAACAAACAGTTGTAGAGCAATTGCATGGGTTTGTTCCGTTACTTGTAAATTATCTTTATTTTCTTAAAAAATGGCACCTAATTAAGGATTTAGCTGAAAGACCAGGGTTTTTACCTTGGTGTTTTGAGATTCTATTTCATTAAAAATAATCATTAACACCTACTATTTATAATAAGGTTTATTGCTAATGATTATAGAAAACACAAATGTGAATAAGATAAAGACCCCGTCACAAAGAAGCTTACTGTCTAATAATTGAAATTGGTATACAAATAATTAAAGCAAAAGAGAACGTGAGTGCCCCTCATAGAGGTACATAGTTCTTTGGAGAGATAGTTCATACCTGGCCAGGGAAAATCAAAGCCAGCTTCATCAAAGAGGAGGGCAAACAGCCATACCATAAGGGACATTAATCCTGATTCTGTAATAATCTGGATTTTTTCCCACTCAATAGATATAGGGAAGTCATTGAAGAAATTTTACAGCAGAGTCTCATGATAGGAATTATTTTAAAAAAACAGTAATCTAATAACTAGATGATGAGTGCAACGTGTACTGTCCGGGGAATGGACACGCTTGAAGTTCTGACTCAGAGGGATGGGCGGGACATGGGCAGTGTATGTGGCCTGAACTTTTGTACCCCCATGATGATAAGCTGAAATAAAAAAAAAAAAAAAAAAAAAAAAAAAAAAAAAAAAAAACAGTAATCTTGCAGCAATGTAAAAATTACTTAGAGAATTGGAGGGATAAGCTTGTTTGTCCTAGTTGGAGGGAAGCAACCAAGGCCTTGGAAGTAAGAGCGTACACTGCACAATGGAAGTATGAGTGTAAAGAAGTATCTACACTGAAGACATTATGAAGGTCAATCAGTAGCATCTGGAAATTAATAGGAAGTGATGGAGAAGTCTATGAACTCAAAATGGAGAGGATGGACTGAGAGAATTTCTGGGTGTCATGGCCTTAAATAAACATGAAGAACTTTTTGCACAGAGTAAACAAAAGTAAATGAATGGAAAACAAAAGAGGACAAGAGATATGCAGATGAAAAGTGAAATTTCAGAAAACAAACTAATGTGAAGCATATTAATTTAATATAGTGCTTCATCTGGGTAGTGTAAGTAAAGATGGCAATCACTGGAACTGAGTGGGTTGGGGTATTGATTGAAAGTTAAATTCCCAAGTATGAAAATAAAATATCAAGTCAACTGGATGGGAAATGGAAAAGAGGTAGTTAAGTTGGAAAGAAGCCAGAAATCCAATCATTAAGAGATTTGGTAGGTCTACTTGTACCTACCATTTGATCCAGCAATCACATTATTGGGCATCTACCCAAAAGAACAAAAGATATTCTATAACAAAGATATCTGCACCCAAATGTTTATAGCAGCACCATTCACAATTGTGAAAATGTGGAAACAACCCCAGTGCCCATCAATACATGAGTGGATTAATAAAATGTGGTATATGTATACCATGGAGTACTACTCAGCTATAAGAAACAATGGTGATATAGCACCTCTTGTATTTTCCTGGAAAGAGTTGGAACCCATTCTACTAAGTGAAGCATCCCAAGAATGGAAAAATAAGCACCACATGTACTCACCATCACATTGGTTTCACTGATCATCACCTAAGAGCACATTTAGGAATAACATTGATCGGGTGTCGGGCAGATGTGGGTGGGGGACGGGATGGGTGTATACATACATAATGAGTGCGATGTGCACTGTCTAGGAGATGGACACATTTGAAGCTCTGACTCGGGGGGTGGGGGGGCAAGGGCAATATACGTAACCTAAACTTTTGTACCCCTACAATATGCTGAAATAAGAATAAAAAAAAGAGAGAGAGAAAGAGATTTGGAGAGGTTCTAGGAGACTAAACATATCAATCATGTTTGTTTTATTTTTTTGTGTTTTCTGGTGTTTGACATTTGGGCCTTACTGAACCTTGACAGACTGCCCCTCCCAGAGCTAGCCAATTCCTAGACAGTAAACGACACTCCTGCAAGTGCATCTGTCACATGCAAACCAATCAATCAGGAACCCATACCCACCAACAACCTCTTTTACCTGGCTCTCATACTCTGGTCCACTAGCCACTTGTAACCACCCCAGGGACAGGCACCAGACAACTAGGGAGATGCCCTACAACCAGAGCCTGCTGAAATTATTCAAACTAGCCAATCCTAAAGTGCTTACTCCGCCTCGTCCATTCCTTCTCCCTAGTGTTTTTTCCTTGCTCCTTCTGCCTCCTGGCAGTGCTTCCCTGTGTGACCCTACATGGCATGGCACGCCACCTCCCCTTGGGAATTGCAAATCACAAACTATCTTTTCAGTGGTCATCATCTCCTGATCTGTTGGCTTCATCATACCTGAATAATAATCAAACTTATATTTAAAACACTAGAGATGTATAAGTGGCTAGCAAGGATGTCAAAAACAGGCATAATTCTGAGTGAAGACATTAAACTAAAGTCAGAGACCACAGCTTGTCAGGAAGTTTGGGAAACCCTTTACAAATGAATTGTCACTTGAGAAGTACAAAGAAGGTTGAACTGGATATTTCAAGAGATATACCAAACCCCAAATTGGTCCCCAAAGTTCTGGGGAACACCAAAGGATTGTAAGAAAAAGAACTTACCAGATATTTAACTTGTATTTATTTGCCATGTGGAGAAACTTAAAGTTTTAATTAAACTTCAGCAGACACTTAGCAATGTGTAAGTGTTAACAATGTGTAACAATTAAGTAAGAGTTGACCCTGGAGAGAGTTACCAGGAATGAAGAATTGTGAGAGGAAAATTCAGTTTCAGTTATGATAATCAGGTGGAATGAATGCTGATTTCTAAATGACACAGTAGTAGAGTGAAAAAAGATGGCAGACACTGGTTGCATTATGAGGATAAGAGTACAGAAAGAGATAAGGGTATGGAAGAGATGGAGAGGGGAAGGGTTTAACTATCAATAAGAGGACTTATAGAAGAAAGGGGTTCATAGTGCTTCAGGGAGAACACCAAGCAGAGCTTCAAACCTAGAGGAATTTGTAGGACTATTTGGGTCTCTGTGGTTCCACATAGGCCTCTTCAAATGACAACCTAAGACCAAGAATCCTTGCTGACATCTCTAATTCAAATAAATCTGCAAAACTACTCATTTATAATGTGGGTATAATCTGTGCTTAGTGGCAACCATAGTCAGGAACAGAGGAGTTCAACTTGTAGAAAACACAAAAGACATTACAAAGTCACCAGATATTTATCTGGTATTTATTTACCATGTGGGGGCGATTTGATGTTTAAATTAAAGCTCAGTAGAAGTTTCAACTATTATGCCATAGAGATGTATTTAGCTTAAAGATTTTTTTTGTTTGTTTATAATCTCTGAAAAGAAAAAGAACAAGAGTGTCATGAAGATCATGAAGAGTAGCCTTCTCTTCTTCTCAGCCCCTATTTCATCTGTAAAATATAACCTACTTTAAAAAAATAAATGTAATATATCAAAATATTAGATAAGGGTTATAGAATGAAGGAAAACAGAGCAAGATAGATGAGGAATGCCAATTGGATCATGGAGTGGGGAGAAGTTTGGGGTATTAAGTAGGATGCTCAGGAGAAGCTTCATTTCAAAGATGTGATCTGAACAAATACTTACAGTGTGAGCCAAGAGGGTAAAAGGGAGAAGCACTTTCTAGATGGTAGGTACTATGCTGCCTTCTTTATAGGCATGACCTCATTTTCACCTCTATAAAACATATACTGCCATTATTATTAACCACTCAACAGATGAAGAGATTCAGCAAAGAAAAGATAACCAGCCTTGCTAAGCTCACACAGCCACTCAAGGGCAACTCCAGATACGGACCCAGGCAGTCTGACTGGTAAAACCCATGCTCCTTGAAAAGCTCCTTCTCTCCCCACCTTAAGCTCAAACCTAACTTTTACCCAGCTCAGCCCTACTCCATGAGAGGAAGAAACTTCAGAGAAGTGAGTGCTGAAGACTTGGTTATAAGAGTGTTAGTGCTGTGTCAGTCTACAACTTCTAGCACAGGAAAGGAAAAGAAAATCCTCAGCACCAGAAAAACAGCTCCACACCCAAGCTGTAATCTTCTATGAGACAACATAACAAACATAAAAAGCCATATTTGCTCATTTCTATTAATACTTGAACCCCTGATTCTATGATGACATACAACTCTCCAGAGGGACACTTTAGAGACAACACAAGATTAAACACATGACCCCCATGTCTCTTGCCTGAGTCACTACAGTCCTTAAAAGATAAATGACCATAGTCCCTGCCTACCACACATACCATCTGACCAGGTTAGTGATTATACTCCTGTAATCTATGACCAGAAGTACACTTACATCCAAATATTAATGTGATTCTGCTTTAACACAACTTCTAAATAAGTTTAATGTGATTTTGCAGGTACCAAACCTTACCACATACACACACACACACACACACACACACACACACATATATATATGCAGTGGACTAAAAATACTGTGCTGGAGGTTCTATTAGAACCTCTCTGAATGGCTGCTCCTTGGCTATAGGCCTTGGTCTATAGTCCTCAGTAAGACGTCTAAATAAGACTAACTTTAATTCTTTAAAAGCTTAATTTTTTTCTTTAGTCAACAATAATCTCAACTAAAGACAAAATGGTGATACTGGAATAGTAGGGAAAAGAAATGGTAGGATTCATTCTGAAATGCAGTAGCAGCAAAGGTAACTACCACCTTACAATTTACTTGAGGCCAGTCCTTGAGTATAAACAAACATATGGGTATATCTCAGGAGAATACCAGAGGCTAGCAGATAGCAGTGGTAATCTTCAGCATCAAACAGCCAAGAGTTCTCTTTTATAAGAATAAGTTGGGGTAGGCAGAATGTCATACTCCCCAAGATGTCCATGCTCTGATCCCTGAATCCTGTGAATATGTACACTACATGGAAAAAGGGACTTTAGACATGTAAGATTGCTAGTCAGTTGACTTTAAAATAAGAAGATTATTCTGGATTATCCAGTGAGCCCATCATAATCACATGAGCTCTTAAAAATCAGTGTTTACTCCCTGCTTAGGACAGAGAGATGTGTCCAAAGGAAAAGTCAAAGAGATTCAGAGCATGAGAAAGACTCAGTGTGCCTTTGCTGGTTTTATGATGGAGAAAGCATTATGATGAGGAATGCAGGAGGCCTTTGGGAGTTGGAAAAAGTTTCCAAGCAAAGAAAAAAAATGAGGACCTCAATCCTATGACCACACAGAACTGAATTTGGAAGATAATTTGAATGATCTTGGAGGCCAGGCATCCCCGGAATCTCTGGGATGGAAGGTATCCCTGCTGATTTCTTTGATTTCAGCTTTAGGAGACTCAAGCAAAGGGTGCAGGTGAACCACATTGTACCCAGACTACCGATATACAGAACAGTGATATAACACTATAAATGGGTGCTCTTTTAAGCTGCTGAAGTTATGGGCATTTGTTACAGCAGTAATAGAAATTTTTTTTTATTTCAGCATATTATAGGGGTACAAATGTTTAAGTAATAGAAAATTAATATATAAATCATTGTAGGATTATAGCAAATCCTATAATTCTCTATTTTTATGTGGGGTCTTAGGCTTAAATCCCAGCTCAGTCATTCAGAAAATGTGTAACTTTGGAAAAGTCACTTTACCTCTCTCTAAGCACAGGTTTAGGATATTAAGCTCTCAGCCATATATTTTATCACTGAAAGGAGGCATGGTTTCACCATGAGAGTTAAATCAGTTGAGATATAAGGAAATGACTGATGCATCATAAATTATTTTAAATTAACTAAAGCCCATAGTTTATTCAGATTTCCCTAGACGTTACCCAATGTCCTTTTTTCTGTTCCAGGATTCCATCCAGAATGTCACACTATATTTTGTTCCCATGACTTTTGAAACTCCTCTTGTCTGTGACAACTTCTCAGATCTGTCTTGTTTTTGAAGACTTTGGCAGTTTTGAGGAGTACTGGTCAAGTGTATTATAGGATGCTTCTCTATTGGGATTTGTCTCATGTTTTTCTCATGATTAGACTGGAGTTATGGGTTAGAGGGAGGAAGTCACAGAAGTAAAGTGTCATTTTCATCATGTCACATCAAGAGTACACGCTATCAACATGATTTATGACTATGGATGTTGACCTTGATCCTCTAGCTGATGTCGTGTTTGTCAGGTTCTCTCCACTGTGCAGTTGCTCTTTCCACACTGTATTCCTTGGAAAGAGTCACTTGTGCAGCTCACACTTAAAGAATAGGGAGTTATGCTCCACCTCCTTGAGGACAGAGTATCTACATAAAGTATAATATTTGGAATTCTTCTTCCCAGATTTCATCATAAACTTTGAATATACTTAGTTCACTTTTAGTTCTCAAAGCCCTCCAAATTCTGATCTTACAATATCATCTTCCTCCCACTGAATACAAACCAAAACAATGATGAAAAATCATCATTTCATGGGAAAATTATCATGGAAAGTATGAAAAATTATCATCCATGAAGGAGAATTTATAATCTCTCCTAAGAATGGGATAGAATGTTGTACAGACTGTCACTTTCAGATGACCTCAGTTCTAGTCATTACCTTTCTCCTGACAAAAGTAAACTTGATTCAGTTCAAGATTTTAAGAGAAGGTCACACAACTCTCTCTCACCTCTCACTAAATCTGTTTTCCTGGCCCAGATGTCAGAGATACCAGATCACAGTCCTCAGCTTTGAAAAGCAATGTCTCGGGTGTGCTCAATAGCATGTACTTTTTGACACGAGCAGCAGGATAAAGAACATCAACAGCATTTAATTCTCTCTCTGTATTAGTGTGGGCTATGCTGACAATACTTGGCACAACTGTAATAACCAAGAGGAAAAAGTAAAATTAAATTTAGAGCTGGAAGGATGGAAGAAATCAACCTCTCAATTACTGTGCAGCCTGGAGTGCTCACTGGCCATCTTGCTGGCTTGAAAGTGTCAAGCTACAAATCCAAGCCACTAGACAGAAAGCAAAATGCAGAAATTCCACCAGAGAGGCTGCCTCTGCAGTGTTTCCAGCTCCATCTGGAGGCATGAGAGCCAGAAATGCTGGGGAACTCTGCCTACAAAATTGGAGAGGTTTGGCCAGCTTAAGCAAGGTCTTAAAGAAACATCTGTGCTTCAAAGGCTCAGCTGAGCACAACTCGAAATCTCCCATCAATGCCATCATTACCCATTGCCATTTAAGCAATATTGAGTGTTGACAGCCTCCTAGATTTTCCCACCATAAAGGAAAGATGAAAGTAAGCTATGGGCAGAGAAAAGGAAAGGGAAGAAAAGTGCCAAAAAATTTTTATGGAACATGTGATATAAGGAAATATTATGCTAAATGCCCAAGTATAAAAAAACCAAAATCAAGAGTTTGTTCTGAGGATGAAAATCCGTTCATTGAAGGGGAAAGAGAAAAGAAAGACTCAAAAGTCCATGGAACGAACATCACTAGTTTTTTTCCAGAATTATCTAGTCACCTGTCTTCTTAGTTGTTTCCATCATACACAGAAATATCTTCAAAGGTTAACTATATTTGTCATCACCAAGGGATCAGAATTTGGCACTAACTTATGAAGAATCTATGAATACATTATTGTCAGTACCAGGGCTTCCTTCCCACTACTTATTTTTCTTTAGGTCCTAATAATTTAAAAGGCCAAGCTGGATCTAGCCTCACGGTTATTATATTATCCTAAGGGGAGGTGAGTGAGGGGCAATAGGGGAAACAGATATCAAGGCACTTCATTCTGACCTCAAAGGTCTATAACATTTTTCTCTGGATACATATACTACAAGAAACGTTTTTCCCAGCACAACATCATTTCATTATCTTCCGATTCCAGCCCCCTTCCAAGAAAGCAATGTAATTATCCCACATCTTATGACATGTTATAGGAGGAGTGAAGAGTACCATAGAGAAGGATGGGATCACCTGGTGGTTTACCACTATGAACTTTGCTCTTTGTCCTGGAAATTACTTTCAAGCCTCTCAGATGCACTTGATATCTTATGACACTCAACCATGATAATAATAATAACATAATAGCTTAAAATTGCTATGTTACAATGCTGTTCTAAACACTGTGCATGTGTTAATTCACTTCACCTTCATACAACAATATAATGAGAAAATCACTATGGTTATTCTTATTTTACAAAAGAAGAAAGTGAGGCACAAAGGGTTAGATAACTTGACCAATGTTATAAAACTAGTAAGTGAAGTGTTGGGTTTTGACTTTGGCAATGTAGCACAACAGTCCATGTTCTTAGTCATGAAAGTGTTCTTTCCCATAAACCAAGCTAATTGGTCATCTGATTGGAGGATCCTTCCTCACATAGATTCTCTACCATGAGTAAGAGAATCAAGGAAAGCAATAGATAATAACATGAGTAAATACTGGAGAGGCTATAACTTGACACCTCTCTGCTTAAATGAGGAACCCAAAATTCCAACTGGAGATGCCCAGTGTCATCAAAGAAAGATAAATGATTGTTAAACAACCATCTGATTTGAGCAGAGCAACTTTTCAACATAGCCATTCTAAATTTGATCCTTCAAATTTTATTTACTATGCACATCCCACATTTGTGGTCCCAAAATGAAGCTGGACTCCCTGTATAAGAGTCCAACAGGCAGGGAACATTCTCCAAGACTGAATATTGCTGAGAGAGAGGGAATCAAATCTGTTAGGCAGAGTAAAGCTGTTAAGAGGGAGTATGCACTAGGATTAATAAACCAGAGGGTTTTGCAGACAGTTGACTGGGCGTTCTGGACAAACCAAGGGTCCACCTAAAAGATAGTCTTCCAAGGGTTGCTTAAACCTGTGCACAAGGACATGGAGTTTAAAGATGAGAATTTTAATCATCACTTGAACAATGGAAAAATTATGGGAAGAGCAGTATCAGAGAAGGCATAAGGCTGTCCTATCTCCTCATTTTTCTCTGCATAGCAAGTCAGGGTATTGCTTTGTTTCTAATTTTCTCTAAAACTGAAAGTCATAGCATTGCACTTGATTCTGACAAAAGGGATCTTTTCGATCTTGCCTCCAGGCTCTGTCTATGACCTTCCCTCTCTCTGATATGCCCTTTCCCACATTGAGTCTGAGCTCAAACATCATCCCCACCTCTTGGCAGATTTAGCCAGTCTTCCTAATAGTTTTGGTGGAGTGATGAGAACTGAAGTCTACTATAAACTATTCAGGGACGAATAGAACAACAGAATGTTATAAAACAGAACTTGACGGTTTAGACTATTGGTCCAAAGTTTGGGTGGTGAATTGAAAATGAGACTAGAGGACTTAGTACAATTGAGAAAAGTGATTTTCTGATAAGGAGAATCCTGAGTACATTTATAGACAGAGGGAAGCTGGGCTCTATGTGTTGGATAAGAGGAGGAGACCAAAAAAGGAATCAAGTCTGAGGTGGGAGGATCATGTGAGGAGTTCAAGACCAGCCTAAGCAAGAGCAAGACCCAATCTCTACAAAAAATAGGAAAATTAGCCAGGTGTGGTGGCATGCACCTATAATCCCAACTACTTGGGAAGCTGAGACAAGAGGATCACTTGAGCCCAGGAGTTTGAGGTTGCAGTGAGCTATGTTGATGCCACTGCACTCTGGTCCAGAGGACAGAGCAAAACTCTGTATCAAAAAAAAAAAAAAGGCAATCAAAGGAGGGATTGACTACATTGAAAGGATCAGAGAAGGAGGAGTTAGTGTTGAAAAGGAGAGAAGATTATCACAATCTTGGCCCAAAAAAGGATTAGATAAATTTGAGAAACTTGGACAGCCTTCGACCTCTACAGCCACTTGCGAGAAAATGGTAGTCTCCTACCTTCATTATGGGAAGGAAAATGTGAGGTTAAGAAGAAAACACTCATGCCCTGCCTCAGGGGTATAAAGATAATTATGCTGAATTAAAGCAAGTTGTTGAAAATTCTCATATAAAATGCTTCTTATGCTTGATTTGAAATGTTAAATGTAGTTCCCAAAAATGAAAACATAAACATACACTCTAAAAAGATAAATATGTTGTAGATGCTATTACATATGAGCCAAGAGTAGGAAAGATACAATGAAGACGCATAGACTTCTAAGTTCACTATTCATTCATTTTCAGGGTGGGACAGAAAACTGCATTGTCCCTATAGAGCTGTGAATATTTTCAAGTGAATATTCTCAAGTCAGGAAGGCAAGTTCCTTGATTTTTTGTTAAAGCTTTTACCCTAAGCACACGATATACCTTAAGGAATAAAACTGCACAATTTCACAGAAGGGAAAATTCTGACCTTAGCAATATGTGATGTCCCAGTGGATACGAGGATTAAGTGTCTCAACAGGCTGTTGTAATTCAGCAGGGCACTTACAACAACCACTGAGGCATGAAATGTGAGAGGAATGACAAAGCATGTTCAGGTTATAAAAGGCAGCATTAAATGTTTGCTGACGTGATTGTAAGAGCTGAAGGTTTATCCATGATACACTCTCTATGCATAAAAGAAAAGCAGGGATGAGACTGTATATGGAGTATCAACACTGTTGAAATATGAGCCAAAGAGAATGAGGAGACAGAGGTACAATATGCTGAATACAAAAAAGCAGCAATGGTGAGATCCACTTGATAGCAACCGGAGAGAACCCAGATGGCAATCTGAGGATTTGAAATACTCTAAAAGAGCCAAATGAAACTGTCAAAGGGGAACATTTTCATCAGCCAACGCAATGCAGAACAAGGGGGAAAATGGCAAGAGTGCCATGGTTATCCAAAACAGATGCTGCTGCTGGTTCCTGGCCCATCTTCCTGTCTGGATTCAGTTCTAGAACATACCATAGAATTCACCAAGGCTAGAGTCTGGCTGGGGGACACACCAGAGCATTCTAAGAGCTGTCCAGGTCAATGAGAAAGACAGAAGGGGAGAGATAAACATTACCCAGCCAGGCTGTTAAAGTCAATGAAAGAGAAAACTTTGAGTTAAGTTCCTGGATCCTCTTCCATACTGTTAAGTCCCCATCTAGTCACTTGGTTTTTTGTGGCCTTTGCTTCTTTATTGGGGATGGAGAGGTTTGGTAATGAGTTCTTACTATACTGAAAGTCTACCAAGGTGGTAGGTAAAGTGCAGCATAATCCGCAATTTAAATCCTTGTTAAAGCAGACAATATAGAAGGTTGGATAACCCTGGGAATCCCACTTGAAAAGTGAGTATTATAAGAAGATTTTAAGATTAAGCAAAAATAATGGCTTTAGTCCTGGTCTCAGGATGTAGCAACCGTATGAGTCAAAGGAAGCCAAATTTGACAATGTAAAAATGAAAGCACTTCAAAAAAACAGCTTTGCTACAAAATTCTCAGTGGCAGTCCAGGCTTCAGATGAATACATAATCTTTTGGGAAATTCATCCCAGTAGCAAATCTAAAATAGTTGATGTTCATCCCCACTGAGACTAGATACAAAAGGGTAGGGAAGAATAGAATGCTTTTGTATCCAATAGGATACTTTCATTACAAGCAAAAGAAACAAGCGTGGCTAACCTAAGCAAAAAATAAAGGAAATTTATCAGAAGGCTCTTTATGGGAGGGTAAGGAACCAGGCTTAAAACCTGGCAGTCCCTAGTGTCTAAGCAGCAGGAAGTACTCAAAGAGCCTCTACTGATGAAGTAGTTGCACCCAATCATTTTTCCCTCCTTGTATCACTCTGCTCAAGATTCCCAGTCCCAGAGATAGTCCGTTGAGGTTAGCTTGGGTCACATGTCTACTCTTCAGACAGATAAAAATGGAAAACCTTGCCTTGCAGTCCCCCCAAGAACAGACAATTGAAGTGAAGTAATTCCATAGAAGACTATCAGGAATTGGTATGAAAGGAAAATCAGGCAGTGTAAAACAAACAAAAGCAAACATCTGCCTCAATTTTTTTTTTTAAATCTTGATGTAAGGGTTTTAATACAGAAGCAAATATGAGCTATTGTGATTAATACATATCAAGAGAGTAGGGCAGGGCCAGGCGCGGTGGCTCACGCCTGTAATCCTAGCACTCTGGGAGGCCAAGGCGGGTGGATCGTTTGAGCTCAGGAGTTTGAGACCAGCCTGAGCAAGAGCGAGACCCCGTCTCTACTAAAAATAGAAAGAAATTATATGGACAACTAAAAATATATATAGAAAAAATTAGCCGGGCATGGTGGCACATACGTGTAGTCCCAGCTACTAGGGAGGCTGAGGCAGAAGGATCGCTTGAACCCAGGTGTTTGAGGTTGCTGCGAGCTAGACTGACGCCATGGCACTCTAGCTTGAGCAACAAAGTGAGACTCTGTCTCAAAAAAAAAAAAAAAAAGAGAGAGAGTAGGGCAAATCTACTGTGATTTTATGTGTCAACTTGATTGAGCCATAAGGTACTCAGATATTTAGTCAAGCATTATTCTGGGTGGGTCTGTAAGGGTAGTTCTGGATGAAATTAATAGTAAAGTGACTCACACTCCTTAATGTGGGTGGGCTTCATCCAGTCACTGAGGACCTGGATAAAACAAAAGGGCTGACACTCCCAGGAGTAAGAGGGAACTGCTCCTGCCCAATTAATTGCCTTGAGCTGGGACATTAGTTCTTTCCTGCCTTTGGACTCAAACTGAAACATTGTCTTTTTCTGGGCCTCAAGTCTGCCAGCATTCACACTTGAACTACACCATCAACTCTCATGGGTCACCAGCTCACCTACAGATCTTGGGACTTCTCAGCCTGCGTAATCGTATAAGCCAATTCCTTATAATAATTGTATCTCTCTTCTCTTTCTCTCTCTCTCTGTCTCCTTCCCTGCCCTCTCTCTCCTTCTAAATAGATAGATAGATCTAATATTGGTTCTTTTTCTCTGGAGAACCCTGACTGATACACTCACCTCTCCAAAGTGGGGATATTGAAGTACATGCTTCTCTTTCCCTGCTGTATTTAAAGTAGCTTGTCTTTTTGTATAGTCTTTTCACTAATGGTGTGTATCATTTGTCTTTCTGTAGTCTAGTGAAGTAGGCACTAGACATAATCAGAAAATTAATTTTAAGTTCTAGCTTTGACATAATTAATTTTGGGAAAACTGCAAAACCTTTTAAATTTCAGTTTTCTCATCTGCCAGATTTGGGCAATAACACCCTTTAAAGAGTGATGGTTTCGAGGAATAAATGACATAATTAAAGGAAAAGTGTCCAGCTGATGCCTAGTAAACACTAGGTGTTTAATTAATGTTTGTTATATCTAATGTATAGTATAAATCATGGAAAGATCCATATTGTCTACTTTTTTGTCTACATCTCCCAAAGTGCTGGCCATAGTAGACACTTAATAAATATTTGTGAGCAACAATGAAATATACTGATGAAATGCTTTCTCTGGCATCTAAAATCGTACACACTGCTATGTACACAGAATAGAGAGTGTGAATGAACTGAATTCACCAAATCATATCAATCATCACTACATAGCATGTGATCATGTGATCACACCACAGAAATGAGCAATTGGACAAGACAACTACAGTCTACTAGAAAGAGAAATTCAACATCCTGCTGATAAAAGTGTGATCTTTAAGATAAATGACAGGGCTGATGCAGTATGTGGGGATGTGTGTTAGAAAAGATTTTCTATCACCTTCAAAAAGTCAAAATTGAAGTCAAAGCTGGTCATTTCTTAAAAGTTATTGACATAAGCTCTAGTGAGCATGCCATATTTCATTACCATCACTAAAGTGTACTTCTCAATGGAAAATAATCTGCTAAAAATTGAGAAAATTAATATTTGTATCTCATATCCCAGGATTTTAAGGGTCAACTATTCTAGTTTAATCCCAACTATTCCTATTAATTGTATTTATATAGCCTGAAAATAAACAGGCTTTTTGTGATACCAAATAACAGAATTGATGGAATTAATTGGTTACTTTGGCCTTGTGAGGACAGAGCCACAGAGAAAGATGCAGAATACCAACTCCTGGTCCTAATATTAAGACATTTTTTTTGAAAGGCTAGCAAAGTTTGGAGTCAGTGAAAAGAAAAATCCCCATAGAATCATAAAATAGTATATCAATTCTTTAACATTCCAATCTCTTCATTTTGGGAAAACTGAGAGTCAGAAAGAATATGAAATTTTCCAATATTTACAGGACTAGTTTTGAACATTATCCAGATTATCTGACTCATTCTTTAATCCATTCTTTCAGAAAATACTAATTAAGCATCACCTTGTATCAAGCATTGTTCCAAAAGCTAAGGACACAGACAGAAAAGGATAGTGCTCTCATGAAACTTATATTTTAGAAGATAAAATCAAACAATAAGCAAGTAAACACATAAATGAGATAGATACTAGATACTGAAGAATGCTATAAAGATAAAAATTTAGGATAACGTACCACAGAGTGATGTCAGTGCCTCTTTAGGAGGGATTGTCAGCAAAGAACTCTCCAAGAAAGCAACAGTTGAGCTGAATCAAGAATCATAAAAAACTAGGCTCATGAAGAGTTGGAAAAAGTATGGTCCAGGCAAGAGAACAGCAAACGCAAAGTCTCAGGAATAGCACACACTTGATAGAACTGAGGAAAAAAGAGAAAGCCAGTATGGAGAGTATACACAAGGGGAAAAGTGGCATGAGACTGAGGTATTTACAGCCACAATGAGAAATCAGGATGTTATTTGAAAAGCAAAGGATACTCCCAGTACAGTGCTCTCAAAGTCCAGTGTCCACATTATCACAAAGCTGAACTTTTTCTGGCAACAAATAGCTCTACTTCTGGAAAAATAACTAAAATGCAGGCTTGGCTCCTTTGCTGTAGGATTTCATTTGTCTGTGATATGAGGCTTTTCAGTAAGCCAAATGATTCCATAAAACAGATTTCCCTGGATGGCCCAATCCATTTAACCTACCGAAGGGGTGCCATTTGTTTCCCCTAGACCAATGCAGAGCTGTATGTCCAACTTGGACGTTATGTGGTCGCCTGGGAAGGGAAAGCCCAGCCAGTGAGTAATGACAGATGGCTCGCCTCTGAGGAGTATACTTCCTCAATGAATCTGTATCAGCAGCACTGGGCCTTCCAGCCTCTTCTCTGGAATAGGGGCCAACTCCAACAGGTTCCTTAGAGATAAGAAAAATTTTTGCCCACATTTTTTTTCCTGCCTGTGAAACACAGAGAGACAGCTCTGTTTTAAATCAAGCCCCCAATCCAAGGCTTGCCTCCATCCTACATTAGAAGGTAAATGAAACAAGTGAAAATTGTTTTGACTTATACCCAATGGAGTTAGAAACTCACCCAGGCATTCATTGAGTAATTGAGGCAAGTGGTGTTCATAGGAGTGGCCAGGTTAAGATACCTTCTCAGATCATTCTCATTTTTCCCCTCTAGTAATTCTTTGTTATAGCAAATAGAATCCATTTATATGTCCAATTTTCTACCAGACTCTATCGAGTTTAATTCCTTCACAACATCAATTCCATCTCTAGATAAGGATCTATTTTATAAATCTTTATCCACTCTATCTCTGCTGAGCAAGACAAAGGGAGAAACTAGGAGATCAGAAAGCATGTGTTTTGATCTTGGGTCAACTTGCTGTGACAAAACAGACCTTTCCTTTTGCAACCATCTTTATTCTGCAAAACTTAATTATCAATCTCATAATGTCTCATAAGTTAATCAGACACTGAATAAAAATAGAGAGAATGCCAGGGAAGTAGTTGTAAAACAATATTCCAAGGCAAGGCATGGTGGCTCATGCCTGTAATCCCAGCACTTTGGGAGATCGAAGTAGGAGCATCAATTGAGGCCAGGAGGCCAGCATTGATTGATTGATTCAAGACCAGCCTGGGCAATACAGTGAATCCTCATCTCTACAAAAAATAAAAAAAAATAGCGGGGCATGGTGGTATGTGCCTATAGTCTCAGCTACTCAGGGAGCTGAGGCAGGAGGATCACTTGAGCCTAAAAGTCCAAGGCTGTAGTGAGCTATGATCATGCCATTGCATTCTAGCCTGGGCAACAGAGCAAGACCCTGTCTCAAAGAAAAAAAAAATATTCCAAGGGAAAGAACAACAATGATATGATAACAAAGTTCCATTTGTTAGGCTCTTAGTGCTGGCTACCATATTATAAGTACATTAGATACATTCTCTTATTAATTCCTAAGGTGAAAGGCCTAGAAAGTGGCAAAAGTGAAATTCTGGTCTTTATAACTACAAAGCCTACTCTTAACCAAAACTGGAAAATGCATTAGTTATAAGCTTTTTATTAGATATGAAAAATTAATGCTACTTTAGGAGGATACATAAATTAGAAATAGTGATTATCCTTCTCTGCTTTATTCCCTATATCAAGACTCAGAAAACTATAGTCTCTGGCCAAATCCAGCCCCTCACCTGATTTTGTAAATAAAGTTTTATTGGAATATAGCCTTATTCATTAGTTTATATGTTGTCTACATGGCTGTTATATGGCTGTTTTAATGCTACAACAACAAAGTAAAGTAGCTGCAACAGAGATCATCTGGCCCACAAAATAAAATATTTATTAACCGGCCCTTTACTGTAAGTGTTTGCAGACCCCTGCCCTATATGTCCAATAATTACATTCACAGCTTAGCTTTTCTAGGTCCTGGGATCTCCCTGTCATAAACAAATTACCAGACAAGATGGATATTGTGCATGGTGTAGTATTGATAGATGATGTTGGTGCCCTTGTTGGCAAAATTTGCTTTACCTGAAAGTGCCTCCATCCCTCAACTGTTCTGAGCTTAGCTGCTAGCAGCTCCCAGCTGTATCATGCTCACGAGAATTGCTCTCAGAAGCCTGGCTGGAGCCACCACCCCCACCCCCAGAAATGTTTGAGAGGTCATGCTCTTCTTCTGGAGGCAGCCCATAGCCAGCGACTGACTAATATTGGAATGCAAAATGCTTGTTTCCTTGGTCCCGGTGGGACAAGCATGTGGTCAAGAGCTCCCTGTGGAATCGGGCTAAGGCTGGACTTGAGCAACACCCACATCTTAGCAGGGCTTTCCCTCTCACGCTTTCCTGCTTCCTTCATTCCTTTCCAGGTTTCACCCGGGAGTACTCCCTCACCAAGTCCCTTGCAGAAGAAGCCTACTCTTAAGCTCCTTCTTAATTACCTACTTAAGACACATGGTGATTATATATGAGGAGCATTCCTTATGTCCATACATAATTTAAGAGAAATGTGTGGCAACGTGGTGTGCATTATGCGAAGAAGTTGGGAAGGGAGAAATGGAAGGAAGGAGGTGCCATCTAGTTCTATCCTGCTCTAAATTGGTGTGATCTTGTGTGCAGATGATAAATCTTAAAGAAATCTCCATTTTCTTCCTTTCTCCACCAGGAACTGTAACTGTCACCCCCAGGACATTATATTTTCTGGTTCCAGTCTTAGTGGCTATAGATACCAAAAGAGGCTGGAGACTTTTTCATCACATTGACTTCATTGACAGATGCTGCGAACCCCCAGTCAGCAGCAGGCTCAGAAAGAGCAGCAAATGACAACTGAACATAAAAGAAATGGTCTATTTAAAAACGTATTTTGTATCTGGTTCCCAGCCTGACATGTTCCTTGCCTTGTGAACCTCAGAAGCTTACTGGAGTGAAGAAAATAAGAACAGTGCTTTAAAACAGTGCACAACTTTTCATACACTTTTCAGTTAAATTGTGTTCTTAGCTCTGTTCTTTTGCTCAGATTTCTATGAGGCTTAAAAAAAATGAACAACCTTCTTGGGGTTCCGCTCTCCTGCAACAATCGACCCCCCCACACACCCTGTGAGATACTATGCTCTCCTTCCAGCACATTCACACACCCCAGGATCGACAACCCATTGGAATGTCTATTAATAAACGCCCTGAGGCATTCTCTTTAGCTGAATAATTAAGAAAAATTTCTAAGAGACTGAACCATGTGTGACCTAAATTGGCTTTAAAAATGCTTTTCAGAGCCGAGGGAGCAGCATTTGCGGCATAATCGCCTTCCACCTTGACATTAATTATGCACCGTGGTGTTCAGAGAGCAACTCTGAGCCAGGAATATAAGTGTTTGTAAAGTAAACATGTCAAGCAAGGCAGAACATTGTAAAATGAAGAAAATATTAAATCCCATGCTGTTATGATCCATTTCTCAACTCTTTTTTTTTTCCTTCATAAATCTTCTACATTCAGCCTACAAAGGGATGGCATTTCCTTTCTCAAAGAGAGATAAGATGACTCAACAATACTTATAGTTTGGATTTTTTGAAAGAGGAAAAAAAAAGGGTGCTTTTTTTCCACTCTGTGGTTGAAAATAAAAAGGGCTTGCTGATTTAAAGAGCTGCACAGCCTTGGGGAACCTTTAGAAAGCATTCTCTACAGGAACAATTCTGTCTCTGTACCGTCATATGAACTGTAATTTCATTCCCCTTTCTTTATCATCAAGGACATTTGCGTGGCAGCCGGCCCCTAGCAGTTCCTGAGTTTACCTATTCCTAATCCTTACTTCTTCATTTAATGTCATTAGCCCTTGTAGGTGGCATCTTTATTAATTGTTACACATAAAGCCCCAATGTCACAAAGGATCCCAGTGTTAGCAAGGGACTTAATAAAGATATTTTACTATTTATAAGGAAAAATCCTAAGATAGTATCCAAAATAGTCAAAAGGTTCAGTGATTTTCAAAATAATTTTGGCATCTCGTCGACTAAATCTGATGATAAACTCCAATTACAAAAAGAATAAAACAGATAAATGTGAAGCAGCCCCAACTGACGTAGGTGCTACCCCTTATACACACATCCTCCCACCCCCGGGGGGTGATTATGTGTGTAACTCCAAGAAACTCTCGGGGCTCCTGCCAAGCTCAGTTTAGAAATCAATAATTTAACCCATTCACAATATATCGTTGTCTTCTGGATGAAGTATTTATGCTGGCTGACAATAGGCCCATTAACTTTCCTTTTAAAAACATTCTCAGAAAACCATCTCCATCTAATAAGATTTCACTCACCAGGAGACAGTTGAAATACACTTTTCTGAGATACGCTGCCTTTACTTCTTTAGACATACCCGGTGATAAAAACATCTCTGCCAGGAATCTCAAGTTGGTAGAACCTGCGAACACATTAAAAGATTATAACATTGAGGGAAAAAAAAGTATCAAGGAAGAACTTATTTATTGCTGACAAAACTCTTAAAGAAATCATAGCTCTCTACAGGTGAAAATATTTATATTTTCTTTGGCAAGGAAATAAATTTCCTTAGAAAGGAAATTAACAAGGGCCTGAGCACTGTGAATGATGATTTAAACTAACTAGAGGATTTACAGTGACTGAAAAAGGTAATTCTATGAAGTCACGTATAGAGTATCTAGGGTTTAGGAAGATGACCTACTCAGTAAGAGATAGACCAATTCATATGAGCATCAAAGGGGCTGAGATAATGTTTAGCTGGGAAAGAAATAATATGGAAATTGAATTGCATCCATATATTTGAAATTCCAATAAGAGAAGCAGACTCGTGTTACTCCAAGAGCAAAATGAGTGGAGCTTACAAAAAGCCAGACTTTACACTAACATGGGAAAGGGATTCCAAACTAGACTTGCCCAGTGATAGACAAACTTGAGAGGTAATAAAATTCCCTACAAAATCTAGAGCATGACTCATGGATTAGAAACAATTTGGGGTTATTTTTCCTAATTATAAAAGTAATAATTAGCCTGCATGAAAAATATAGAATACTATTTAAGCAGTAACAATCATCCATTATTAATCCCCAGAGATAACCTTCATGAACATTGTGTTGTATTATATTTCCTTCCAGATATAGATATATATTCATGTTTCATATAATTGAGAATATATTGAATATATAATTTTCTTGTCCTACATTTATTTTTCCATTGTCATCAAAAACTCTTTTAATATATCATGTTATGGATGTACTATTGTATGCTCAAATATTTGCTCAATGTTAAATATTTATTTTATTTCAATGATTCACAATGAAACCATTGGGAATTTATAATTACCAAAAACTGGAAGCAACTCAGATGGCCTTCAATAAGTGAATGCGTAAATTATGGTATATCCATACAATGTAATGCTATTCAGCAAGAAAACAAATCAGATTTCAAAGCCAATGAAAAGACATGGATGAATCTTAAATTCATAATGTATATTGTTAAGGGGTTGGAGAAAAAGTTCTGACCTAAATAACTTTAGAAATGAGTGGAGTCTATAAGACTAAAGGCAAAGGAAAAGCCACAGAAGCATTCTACTCTCACAGATAAAATTATTTCCATGGGGGTATGGACTGACAACTCTATACATGTAAAAAGTATAGTGTATACACTATACATGTATATTGGAGTTGAAGAGTTAAGTAAATAGATGGTGGATAATGAGAACCATGTTTCTCACTGTTAGAGTGTGAGGTTACAGACAAGCAAAGGGTGGTAGCTAAAATGATCCATGTGATAATAGAGTTGGAGAACATCAGTATGAACTCATATTTGGCTTAATGTTGATACAGATGGTTACACATAGAAATATTTGTAGATATGCATACATTCATGGGTTAGTATATGCAACATCTATTCTCTTGCTCTGTCAGCTGAGAGAACCTAGTAGTATTGACACTGCAGTAGCAGCAAGCCTCCCTCGTCCCCAAATCTTGGTTTCTAATACCATTCTTCAATAAAAGAAACAAGGGCTCATTGGGTGAATGGCTGATTCTAGAACTGGGGCAGGAAATATACCACAGGAGCCTGAAGCATCTAGTAGTACCAGAAAGTAAGCAAGTGCTTTAAAAAACACAACAATGGGCCATGTCAAAGGGACATGGAAATCAACTAAAAGAGCTTCCAATGGTCAAAGCTGGAACAATTTGTGCAACAAGATAAAGGTATTACAATCCAAAAGTATAAAGTAAATATCTATGCATCCATACTCTTAAAAATAAATATTAAATAAATGGGAGAAAATAGACACATCTTCCCTACAGAAAAATTCCAAGTAACTTATGTAAATACTCTGCCTTTAAGATAGGCAATTAATTTCCTACACTCTTATTTTTTTTTTCAGAATATTAATGGGGGTACAAATGTTTTGATTACATGGATTGCTTTCTACTGCTTGAGTCAAAGTTATAAGTGTGCCCATCACCCAGATAGTGTACACTGTACCCATTAGGTATGATTTCACCCATCCCCTCCTTCCCTCTCCCACCTGCATGATTTCCATTGAGTTTTACTTCCGTCTGTGCACGAGTGTTGATCGGTTAGTTCCAGTTTAATAGTAAATACATGGTGTTTGGTTTTCCATTCCTGTGATACTTCACTTAGAAGGATGGTCTCCAGTTCCACCCAGATTATTGCAAAAGGTATTAATTTATTTTTATGGCTGCGTAGTACTCCATAGTACACATATACCACATTTTATTAATCCACTGGTGAATTGATGGGCACTTGTGTTGATTCCAGATATTTGCAATTGTGAATTGTGCTGCAATAAGCAATCTAGTGCAAGTGACTTTTTGATAAAATGACTTTTTTTCCTTTGGGTAAATACCCAGTAGTGGGATTGCTGGATCAAATGATAGGTCTACTTTTAGTTCTCTGAGGAATCTCCATACTATTTTCCATAGAGGTTGCACTAGTTTGCAGTCCCACCAAAGGTGTATAAGTGTTCCTATCTCTCTGCATCCACGCCAGCATCTACTGTTTTGGGACTTTTTGATAAAAGCCATTTTCACTGGGGCCAGGTGATATCTCATTGTTTTGCTTTGCATTTCTCTGATGATTGGTCATGTTGAGCGTTTTTTCATATGTTTATTGACCATTAGTCTATCTTATTTTGAAAAGCTTCTGTTCATGTCTTTTGCCCACTTTTTAATGGGGTTGTTTGATTTTTTTTCTTGGTGATTTGCTTGAGTTCTTTATAGATTCTGGTTATTAGCCCTTTATTGGATGTATAGCCTGTGAATATTTTCTCCCATTCTGTAGGTTGTCTGTTTGTTCTGTTGATTGTTTCCTTGGCTGTGCAGAAGCTTTTTACTTTAATCAAGTCTCATTTATTAATGTGGGCTGCTCACAGTAGAATCAGAGAAATTACAGTATCATGTGATAAATGTGCATACAGGCTTAGAACAGGAGGCAATGGAAGCATATGGCATGATCAAGAAAGCATCTAAGGAAGAAGACAATTGAGCCAGGAAGGATTTGTAGGATTTAGCCCAGTGGTGTACTAGAGCCAGCATGCACTTTCTAGGGACCCCCTGTGCACATTCCTTCCCAACTTTGTGTTCAGTGACATCACATTGGTAGCCTGATAACACCCACGGTAAGAATACACCATGGAAATCATCCAAGGCTGTAAATCAAGGCTCTCCCTCTTCCCCTCCCCCAAAAGGCAGTTGTTAAACATTTACCAGAATAGCAATGCTTTAATCAATCAAGTTTTGAAGGAGGAATGCAGAAGGAGGAAAAGAGCATGGTGAATTTGAGAAACTGACTTAGCTAGAGTGTGAAAGGGCTATTAGTATAGAGAATATCATTGGGGATCAAATCATGTAGCCCTTTATAAGCCAAACTAAGATGTTTAGAATTTATTCTGAGGGCAATAGGGAGCCACTGAAGGGTGTAGAGCAAGGGATGGGACATAGTTTGCATGTTAGAAAGATTTCCTCTGGCTTCAGAAGGCAGAGTAAAATTGAAAACATATGGTGTGCTTAAAATTTAGTAATCAGGTTCTACCTACTCCTGGATCACTGTGAACTGATAGCACAAGTTTGGGCAATCACTTAAGGGCTGTGAGCCTCAGTTTCCACTTCTGTGAAATGAAGGAGTTGATTTGCATGCTTATTAAATTTCTTTCCAGTCCTAACTTTCTTCTCTGTTTGCCAATGGGAATGTTAAATGGGCTGAAAGGAAAAGAACAGAGAAGTTAACATCCTTTCAGAGTCAATGCTAAATGTAACTATGTTCAAGAGTTTTGAACAATGTTCAAAGAGCAGCAATTTTCCTACAGGGATGCAGTTCTAAAAGTGCTTTATTCAGCTATAAATTTTCATGAAAATGGGTCTCTATCCAGATGTCACTGCCTGGTAGAAAACATGAATCAAAACAAGGAAAATTGCATAGTTTCTATTTTGTGTTTTTTACATATAGAACATTCTTGAAACTCATGAAAGCCAACACACTTTTATAGGCTAACAACTGTTTAATAAATACCTATTGTTCAATTAAATATAATTCACCTATAGGAAATACAGAAATATTAATAAATTGGACAAAATCTTTATATTCAAAGATTTCACTATATTGAAGAAACAGAGGTACACAACTCTAAAGAAAGACAATAAAATAAACGTCATGAATGAAGACACAAGACACATGCTCACGGAGTGACTGGTTTTGATGAGTGTCTTTTATTGGAGGAGATGGCATTCTTTGCTTAGTCCTGCAGTCACTTGGGAAGTCTCTTAAAGGATATGAGTCCTATGGTCCAACTAGTCATTGGAAAACTAGAATTTTACACATAAACTCTGACTTCAAATCCAGCTCTCTTTCTGTTGCCTCTAAAAAAAATAAAAATCATTTTTATTATATTCTTCAATTTTTCAAAACATATATATGTATGTCTATATACACAGACATGTATAACATTCTAGTTAATCTTCACACCAGTCCTGAGAAAGAGTTGCTTTTATTTATTCTGATGTTTCACAGATTTGAGACTCTCAGAGGTCTCAGGACTTGCCCAAGATCAACTAGCACAAAGCACACAGGAGTCAAACTGAAAATTCCTAACACCCAATTCTGAATTTTCACATAAATTATTCCTACCATGCAGTCTGCTGTGCTCTGGGATAAAATGATAGTCCCTCTATCTGACTATTATTACCATCAGGGAGAAGCTAAGAACTGGAATTCCAAAATTCTTCCAGTTAAATAGTTCTATATTTATAAAAATGAGAAAAAATAGGGAATTATTTAGCCATATCCATCTTTTACAATCTAGGAGTGTAAGCGACTGTCCATTGAGCAGAGTTTAGGAAAAGGTAGATAATGTAGAGATTCCAGAGCCACAAAGAAGGCAGAGGCAGCACACTAGTATGTATAGAGAGCCACAAGACAGAAGCATTGATAACCAGCTTTGCCCCCCTCACAATCCTGCCCAAGGGGAGACTCAGGAATGAAGGAGGAATTTCACCATGCCTATCCATTTTGTCTCTTTTCTGTGAAATGGGAAAAAGAAATAAAAAGTTAAATGTGTATTAATTTGTCAAGAGGCTAAATCGCCTTCTAATACATTGCTTTTCTTAAAATATTTAATAATTATCTGAAAGAGAAGAAACTCACTGAATAATTTTTTAGCATTTTAACAGAGCACCCTCAAAAGACGTGCATTTGTACCAGCTTATTGACACTGCAAGTCATGTTTCCAAGCAGATTGTCCTGATGGGTCATAATAGATTGCACTGAGGTACGAATGTGGACTAAGTGGAAATGCAGGGCTAATCTGTCAGGTCCAACCAAGATAAATATCCCAGCAACACTGCCATATTTCAGAGTGTGTAGTGTTGACTATAGATCTCCTGACATGATAAATTTTATGGCCAAATGTGGTGGCATTTTGCAACCCCAGGTCTACTAAGGATGGTTGGTCCTTCTCTGATGAGGTCAATTGTGATAAATTGCCTTATTGAACTCCCCATGAAATATGACATTTCAGGTTAGCCAAATTCTCTTTGATGTGCCTGTCCCAGTTAGCTTCAAGACATTTACCAGGAGAGCTTTTCTAGTTAGAAGAATGAAATGGTACCAGATATGCCCTTCTCGTCTTCCTTATTATTTTGTCAGCAATGAAGAGGAAGGTTGTAGAATCTTTTTTCTGGGACTACTATGAACAGCTTTCCTTCTGGAGTGGCAAGAGGTGGAGGGCACTGCCCATGAAGACAGGAAAGAAATAAGATGACCTGTTCAATCTCCTGCATCTTTTGTTAATTGCCCTGGCACGGAGCCACCTACACGTTATTGGGGGCGGGGGGGGTGGGGCAGGTAATCTTTCCTCGTGCATAGAAACCTGAGTAGCCAATGAACTGACGCTACATATTTCTCAAAGGAAACTGACATTTACCCAGAGCAAGCCAGGATGATGTTTGCACTCATGGAATTACTTAAGTGACTCGCATAAGGAAAGAAATCTTGAAAACTTGTGTAGCCTGCCCCATTTTTCCAGCTTTTCAAGACTTGTTTATGAGAATGGCAGCAATACTAAAAGTACGTGGTACCTGCAGGCTAATGTTACCATAACTTGTCTCCAATTAATTCAGCCTTCACATAAGAGCATAAACTGTCATAGTTCAAGCTTTGTCACAAAATAACTATGTGACCCTGGGCAAGTTACTGAACTTTTCTGGGCCTTGGGTTTCTCACCTGTAAAGTAAAGGTTATTATACTACATCACCCCAAATTTCCTTTCATAATAAAGATTCTAGTAGGTAGTACAACCATGTGCCTAAGAGCACAGACTGCCTGAGTTCAAAACCAACCTGGATCCTACACATAAAACCTGAGTCACCTTGAGTAGTTCATTTAATCTCTCTGTACTCCGTTTTTCCTATCTGTGAAATGGGGATAATAATAATAGCAACCACCTCATAGTGCTGAAGATTAAATAATTTAATATATGTAAAGTGCTTATAATCATGGATGGAAGATAGTGAATTTTCAGTAAGTGTCAATTATTACTATACTGGGGCTCTATGTTATTGGTATTCAAAAAATGATGATGAGTCCAATACATGGGCTGTTATATAGCAAAATGATTCACATTTTTTACTACCTCACCTTCACCTGTAACTGGACTCCTACATGTGGGCAAGTTAGTATTCAACAAATGACAGGGACAGAAGTGGATAGTATTAATCACTATATTTCCATTTTCTTTATCAGTATATGTAACCACAAGTGGTAACATCTTATCCTCCTCCTTACCCTTAATTAGTCCCACCCCCATGTCCTTCCTCAGTGAACACACACACACACACACACACACACATTCAAAGCTCAATCACACAAATCTCTTTCAATTCCAACTGCCTAACATTTCAACACCTCACCCTTTCTTTTCCATTTCTATTACACATGGCATCCATTCAATAAAGTTTCCTTGACAATGATGAGGATGTGACTGAATATGAGGATAATGATGTTAGATTAGTAAACTGCATTTATTATTATAGTTTCAAAGTACATATGTAAGTCATACAGGCGTAGTTCTTTCATTCACACAGCAAACATTTTTTTTTTATTTCAACGTATTACAGGAGTACAAATGTTTTTGGTTACATGGATCACTTTTGCTTGAGTCAGTGTTAAAAGTGTGCCCATCACCCAGATAGTGTACATTGTACCCGTTGGGTAGGTTTTCACCCATGCCCTTCTTCTCCCTCCCCCCTGCTTGATTTTCACTGAGTTTTTCTTTGTTCTGTGCACATGTGTGCTCATCAGTTAGTTCCAATGTAATAGCAAGTACATGTGGTGTTTGTTTTTCCATTCTTGAGATACTTCACTTAGGATAATGGTCTCCAATTCCTTCCAAATTGCTGCAAAACACCCTAATTCATCCTTCCTCGTGGCTGAATACTATTCCATAGTATACATATGCCACATTTTATTAATCCACTCATGAATTGATGGGCACTTGGGTTGACTCCACATCTTTGGGATTGTGAATTGTGCTGCAATAAGCTAAAATAAATTCTAGCGCAAGTGTCTTTTTGATAAAATGACTTTTTATCCTTTGGGTAAGTACTCAGTAGTGGGATTGCTGGATCGAATGGTAGATCTACTTTTAGTTCTCTGAGGAATCACCATACTGTTTTCCATAGCGGTTGTGCTAATTTGCAGTCCCACCAACAGTGCATAAGAATTCATTTTTCTCTAGATCCACACCAGTATCTATTGTCTTTGGACTTTTTAATAGAAGCCATTCTAACTGGGATAAGGTGATATCTCATTGTGGTTTTAATTTGCATTTCCTTGATAATTAGTGACATTGAGCATTTTTTCATATATTTATTGGCCATTTGTCTATCTTCTTTTCAAAAGCTTCTGCTCATGTCTTTTGCCCAATTTTTAATGGGGTTGTTTGTTTTTTCCTTGCTGATTTGCTTGAATTCTTTGTAGATTCTGGTTATTAGCCCTTTATCAGATGTATAGCTTGCAAATATTTTCTCCCATTCTATAGGTTGTCTATTTGCTCTGTTAATTATTTCCTTGGATGTGCAGAAGCTTTTAATTTAATCAAGTCCCATTTATTTATTTTTGTTGTTGCTATGATTGCTATTGGGCAAGTAAACATTTTTAAGAGCCTACCATATATATCCAGCCCTGCAAAGGCTCTTTTGGGCCCAAGACAATGATGTAACATATCAAAATCTCATCCAAATTTAAATTCAGGCAAAATCTCAGTTATTATCCTATGGTCAAGCCATAGAACATTCATTTTACAAGCAATTACTTGTAGAAAATAATTCATTAAGCTACTAATTGTTTTCCCTTCCTAGAACTTTGCTTTGGTCTATAGATACATTTTTCTAGCCATGACTTAATCATCTGAATATTAAGGGGGTTTGACTAAATAGTCTCAGAGGTCATTTTCTGTTCTAATGTTCTATGGGAAGAAAGACAAAAATAGCTCTCTATGATTAGGGCTTAAGTAAATAAGAACAGGCAAGAAATATAATACATTCAAAAATAATGGCTAGAAGGATATGCACAAAATTGATTATTTCTGGGAGGTCAGCTTGTAGATAAATTTTATTATTACATTAAAGTAATGTTCTCTGTCTCTCCTCTTTATTCCTTTCCTGTTTGGTTGCACTAGTATTATATGGGCTGCCAAAAGAAGTAAAATGTGATCGGCTTTCCTGGAACACTAAGTCTGGAGAAATTCAGAGGGGATACTCCCGGCTCTCAATTGATGGATGGGTCAATTGAGCAACAACTGACATATAATGGAAAAATCATAGACTTCAGAGTCCAAAGATTGTACTTTAAGTTTCACTTTTTCTTTTGGTTTTATACTCAACTACAAACAATGCATGTATCCTCTCCAAGGCTCAGGTTTAGCATCTACAAAAGGGAGACCTTCACAACTGCAATTGTGAAGGCAAAACATTTGACTGACTGGCTACCTATGTCTATCAACGCAAGATAGATGTTGTTATTCCTTATTTCTAGATGAGAAAGCAGAGACTCAGTGAGGTTAAAAGAGATAGCATTGGTGAAAAAGTATGTTATAAATCTCAAAGTTCTACATACATTTTGTTGTATTTATTGCTGTTAGATCACCCCATGCAAACATTAGGGTTTTATGCCTGGGTGATTGTAATAATATAGACAAAGTAAACTTGGACTACAAGTAGATGTGTTTGGTCTCTTTAATTTTAGATATAGAGAGAACAAATAACAAGAGGAGAGTGGCACTTGCTCTTTCCACTAAACTTTAACCAGTGGTGAAATGGTCTATGTCTATCTTCACCAGTGGGCATCTCTAGCATGCAGCAAAGTGCCTGGACTATAGCAGGAGTTCGGTAAGTATAGTAAAAACCCTTCCAGTGAGTGATGTGAGTTCAGCTATTCACTTACATAAAATGCCTGATCACATTACTGAAACATTAAGGAAAATGCCATGCGGTTTGCCAGCTGGGAGCTGTGGGGTGTGCGATCTAAATGCATGTGGTCACATGGCTGTGTCTCCATCCCACCTCACTGTTACCTACTCTGGCTTAAATATTGATTCTGGGTCCTGTGACTGACTGAAACTTCCAGAATAGTAGAAACAATTACAGGCATAGCCTTGTGCCTTTTTTGTCCCTAATCTGGGTAAAAATAAAGAACATTGGAAATATGAGGACCCAGTCTTTGCCTCCACACTTCCCAAGAAAAATTTTCCCTGATGTTTCTCCACCTGATCTCGCTCTCCCCTTCCTACCCAGTCCCCACATCCCTTAAAAGATAGGAACTTCAGTCAGGGGCTGGGCAGAGGACCAACATCAATTACCAACAATCACTATGCCTTACTGTGTTTTACTGTTGGTAAATTAAATGAATATGCAGTAAAAATGATGACCCACATAAACAAAGGTATAGTTGTGACATATTTAATATTTCATGGCACAAATGAAACTGGTACGCACTGGGGCAAAGGATACTCCCAACAAGATCTGAATTTTTTCTCAAAGTGAGGGAGGTGATAAAGAGATCAAAGGAGAGGCTTAAAGAAAAAGAGAAACAGAAATATCCATACTAACATTTGACCTGATTGTGTCTTTAAAGAGAGACCACATTTTGAGAAGTAAGCTTACTCACAGACAAAAATCTCCCAAACAGCAATTTTTTAAGTCCTCAGTTTTTGCTATGAAATCAATTACTTTTTCATGAATAGTATACTAACCCTCCCCTACTACTCTTACAACTCATCTAAGATAGAGTCTATTTGGGGGTCAGTTGATTTGTTCAGCTTACTTTTCATGATAAGCATGAGACTTATACAATGTTTTATACACTAAATTTGAAGGAAACTTCCATACCTGCCCCAACAAATTGCAGGTTGGTTACCATCTTAGTTTACCAAATTTATGATCTGTGAGTTTCCATGACCACTAACAACTCTCTTGATTTTCCCTGGGTCTGCTGCAATGATGGTTGAAAAGAAATTCATAAGTGTTTGGATTTGAAATATTGTATTGGCCTCATGAGACTAGAGTAAGAAAAGAGAGGAAGACTGTTTCCTTCGGATTTTAACAAGACTCCAGACTAACATAATTTTCCAACCAAATGGGACCACTTTAAATAGCAGGATATGGTGATTTTTTTCTTATTATTTGATTTTAGTATTTCATTTTTTAACTAGGAACCACAAGGCATCATTCAATAAATATTTAATAGGCTGCTATAATATTGAAGGTATTCTGCTAAGTCCTGCTGAAAACATAAAGGAAAATAAGACATGACTTTCTTCCAATTCAGTTATGCCATTACATATATATGTAATCCAGTTATATTAATGTATGCAATGGCATAAATGGATTGAAAGCAAACTATATTATATATGTGTTAATGTATATATACATACATAAAGATACAAATGCTTGTGTATAAATATTTATCTATATATAGGTAGATTAGATAAATAGATACTAACTCACAACATAAGGCAGCACATAGGTTCAAATAGAGGAATGGCAATATATAAAAATGAAGAGTGGAAATATCAGAAAAGAATTAAAAGGCATGAGCTCTAAGTTGCCCTCAATTCTGTGCCCCCCCCAAAAAAAATAAGGAGAATTTCAACTGATAGAGAAGGGATTGGCAGATATGAGATAAAGCAGTCAACTTGAGAAATATTAAGAGAGCATGTTTAAATAATACTTAAGTGCCGAATTTTAAAAACCCTTATAAATCAGGCTAAGGAATTTGGCCTTATGCTATAGGTAAGAAAAAGACGTTCAAAGATTCTGAATACTAAAGTAACATCAAGAAAATGATACTTAGGAGGATATATCTAGCAGCATTAGGCAGACTAGTTTAAAGGAAAGCAACTTGGATGAAGGGTAACAAAAGGAATGAAACTTCATGAGAAATTAAGAATGAATGAAATGCCCTTTCAGATCCAACTGGTCTGGCTTCAAACCCCATTGACTAGCTGTACAGCCTCAAGCAATTTACTTACCTTCTCACTGGTTTCACAATGACCCCATCTGTACAATAGGAACGAGAAAAAAGAAAATTTTCAAGTTTGTGGTCAGGATTAAATCAGATAGTATAAGTAAAGTGCTTAGCAAGGAATTCTCCCAGTCTTTGTTTACTAAAGAATGCCTTCACTTTTGAAGGGTAATTTTGCTGATTATACAAGTCATGATTGGCAGGCCATTTGTTTTTTAGCACTTTGAATATGTTGTTCCATTGCTTTCTGGTCTCCACAGTTTCTGATGTGCTATAAGGCATTTATCATATTATTGTTCATGTGTAGGTTTGGGTCACTTTTCTCTTGCTGCTTTCAGGTTTCTCTTTTTGTCTTTGGCTTTCAGCAGTTTGACTGTGATTTTTGTGTTTATCCTTCTTGAGGTTCTCTGAGCTTTTCGTTCAGCCATTTGTGAAATGATCAGTTGAGCCTGTGCCTTTTAAGCAATGTTTAAGTCTATCCAAATGTATAAAGTTTCATCAGGTGTGATGTTTAACTTATTTAGCTTATAATTTAGCTTAGAATCATTTCTCCCCTTAGGCTGAAGTATTTTTCTTTGACGTTTTGCTCCACTAGCCACCTTATGAGTTAATTCACCACTTCCATACTTTACCTGCTCTCAAAAATCAGACAGTATGGATACAGTACTGGTTTCTGTGCTGTAAAGAAATAATTTGTAAATTCCTTGGTTGTATTAATAAAAACTAATATTTTTATCACTCCCTACTAAGCTCCAATCCTCTTTCTAAGTACTTTGCAAATACTATCTCATGTAACCTTCCTCACAAATCTATGAGCAATATATTAATGTTATTCCATTTTACAGATGAAGAAACTAAGGCTCGTGAGATTAAATAACTATTAATAACTTATCCTAGGTCTGGCTCTTAAGCACTATATGTTACTCTTTCAATTGAAGCATGCCTCTATAATTTTATATTCCTTTTCTCCAAGGCAGAAATTTATTTGAATTTTCCAACCTTCGTTTTAAACTGAATATAATGAGAATGTGTTTTACATTTCTATCAGGGCCCTTATTTGTATTCCCATACAAGAAGCACTATGTTGTTCTTGTACCCTGACTTTGGTAATAGATTGTCTGTATTCAAATATAAGTTTATCTTTTTGCTATTTGTGTGACATTGGACAAGTTATTTAAAATCTCTGTGTCTTAGTTTTCTCATCTTAATTCAATATAATAAAAATAACTACCACATCAGATTTTATAAGAATAAAATGATATAATACATATAAAATGCTGATAGAATGTCTAACACAAAATAAGCTCTCAATAAATGTCAGATATTATTGTATCTCTTACATTGTACTTATCATATTATATCATAATTTCTGTTTGTCTGATTCTCCTATTTGACTATTATCCCCAAAAGGCAGGGACAATATTCTTATCAGAAAAAGAACCCAAACTTTGTAAGATAATTTAAAGAGTTTTATTCTGAGCCAAATGTGTGTGACTGGTCCAGAACACATGATCTCAAGAGGTCCTGAAAAAATGTGCCCAAGGTAGCTGGGTTACAATTTGGTTTTATACATTCATGAAGAATGGAACTACACATAAGACCCTAAGTCAATAGGCCTTATAGGTTATAGGTGGGTTTCAAGATTCTTTGGTTTGTAATTGGTTAAAGAAATGAAGCTTTGTCTAGAGGCTTGGAATGTTTTCACTTAAGATAAGGATGTCTGTTAATCACAGACAAGCCACTGGACATTTATCTAAACTCAAGTGATTTGTTGAGTAAATTTATGGCCTACAGATGTGGTTTGAGCTTTGTCTTGTATAGTCTTGGGCCTGTTAACGAGTTACAAAGGATATCTCCAAGAAGAGAAGCAGGGAGAGCATGACGAGGCATGTCTGATCTCTCTTCTCATGGCCAGCAACTCATCTTTAGGGTATTTTTGAGGTCTCCTTGACTAAGAGGGGATCCAATCAGTCAGCTAGAGAGCTTAAGATTTTATTTTAGTCAACAATATCATTTCATCTTTGTAGCCCTGATGCCTAGTAGTGTCCAAAACATGGTAAGAATACATTAAATACCTAAGGGATGGATAGTTGGAAAAGTCCTTTTAAATGGGCAAGCTAACATTTCACATCAGATGAAGCATTCAGCCTAGAAAAGCATATCCAGGTGTTCTCTGTTAATTTTCAGAATGTGATAAATTCATCACATACATAGCAGTAAACTGCAGATGGTAAAGACATCAAATACTCCCTGCAAACAGAGAGAAAAGAGATATCTGTGGCCCTAGCTCATCACACATTTCCAACAAATCTAGTTTATGTAATTCCACAGAAGCTAATAAGAAGCAATGAGGACTAATGACCCTGGAGTTCTCTTGATTTCAGAATAATCCACACCAATCTTACTTTGTTCAAAACATAAGAGCATCTGGGTAGTTGTCCTAACTTGTAGGTGTTTCATTCCCTTTTCCATTGCAATGAATCATTGTTTATATTGCCCATCCCACCATCCTCCACTCTCATCCTCAATATCTGCATTCATGTGCCATATTAACTTCTTGAAGCGATCTTACATTTGAAATTCTTAGTCCCAAGAGAAAAAAAAAAATGAACGAGAAAATAAATACAGTAGCACTGAATATATATACATATACATATATGTGTATACATCTGTATGTGTACATATGTGCATGTGCATATATATAACCAACTTAAAAAAAATAAGAGTTGGACTATTGATATTGTTAGAAATTCAGTACAGCAAATGTGGGCTGACCTTAGCCCAACAGTTAAGAACCTGAATGCTGGAGGGATCCCACTTGGGTTTAAAGCTCAGTTCCATTATGTGCTACCTGTGTCTCCTTCTTGTCACTTTTCTGAGCATCTGTTTTCTCACTTATACCTTTTTCACTGGCTTGCTGTCAAGATCAAAAGAAATAATTAGGTATAGCATTTTCACAATGTCTGGCATGAAATAAGCTCTTATTAATATTATTATTTTACTTTGTATCAATCATTGAGAACATTTACAGAGATGAAACAAGGTATTGTTTTGTTTTGTTTATGAGAGACAGGATCTTGCTCCATCACCCAGGCTTGAGTGCTGTGGTGTGATCATAGTTGACTGTAACTGCAAACTTCTAAACTCAAGGGATCCTCCCACCTCAGCCTCCCAAAGTGCTGGGATAACAGGTGTGAGCCACCTTACCAGACTGAAACAAAGTATTTTAATGGAAATATACAAATCGTACAAGAGAAATATAGATAAGAGAACTAGAAAAGAAGGCAATGTTATTATCATTGTCATTTTACAGATATGAAAACTAAGACTTAGAGATGTTAGTAACTGGCAGTAGGTTAATTTCCTGAAAATTAATTCAACAAAATTCAGCTTCCTAAATGTCTACTTTATTCTATTTATCAAGTTTACTGGTTTAATAAAAATGGTTTTATTAGCTTTAATTAATGAAGAAACTGAAAGTCAAACAATATTTTAAGAGCTCAAAAGGAAGGTTGAATTTTGGTTTCTGCCAATAAAACATGTTTTAGCAAAACAGAAATGTCAGCGTTTACTATGGGACTTTCTCAATTTCTACTGATTTCTAAACCCATTTTAATATTATTTGTTTTGCCAAATTTTAGCAATTTTAGGCTTTTTTAGATAATTTTTAAAAATTCTTCCTTTGCATTTTCTGATATATAATCAAGGAGTATTAGAGGTACTAATCATATGATATACCATAGCAAAATATTCTGAACAGCGCCATTTTCTTTACACACTTTGAGTTTTTTAACTCTTTTTTATGTCCAACATTTCAATAAACTTATAACACATTAGTCTATTCCAATTGTCTCTTATCAGCAAATAGAATTTCTGCATTTCCTATGTGATGAGACTTTTTTACAGGTTATTTTTATTTCTTTACGATGCTTTGGATTTAAATTTAAATTCTTAATTTAATTTAAATATGTAATGTAATTCAATCTTACTTTAATCAAAATAACTGAAAATTGAACTTAATTTAAAATAAAGATTTAATTCCATTTAAAATTGAAGTTCAATATAATTTAAAATTAAAATTTAATTTAAAATTGTGATTATTTCACATGCTTTTGAATTAAATTTAAATTTTAAATGGCTACAGATACAAACTGAAAGCTGATATGCCATTTGAGTTGTTGGCATATTAAAAGTCCTGGAACAGAATATTAAAAGTCCTGGAACTATGAAAAAATACAGAATGACATTCAAAATCATCCAAATTCACATCCAAAAGAAGTAACTGAAACAATCCTATCATGTATGAAAGTCAATTTGTTGGCTGGAAAATAGCATTTCTTATGGGAGCTTTTTATCATTTTTAAAAATTCTTTGACCATTTTCTCAACTATTTTATCAGCCTTACTGTAATTCATATTCCTTTTAAACTTAGTAACATTGTTGTTAAAACTATCAGAAGTAAATTTGTCAAAAAGTAGTTATCTGGTTAGAGCAACAGGAGAGTTGATCTGCTTCCAAGGTTATATACTGACAGCTAGTATTGGAGCCAAAATCTGCCTGAGACATAGATAATTCTCCTTTCTTGTGCACCATTTCAGAGAACATGGGACAAGGAAACTCAAATGGAAAGTCCACCATGATTAGTCTACATTAGCAAGTTTTACATGACAATAGATTACCAGGTTCCAGGCTAAGTGAATTTTGGTTTTGACTATATAATCAGAAAAATTAAGTAATATGTTACAGGTTGTTTCCAAACATTTTATGTTAAAGGATAAAGCCTCCTTTTAGTGTCCTCCACATTCTCAGCTAAATGTTATCTCCCAAACAACCTTTTGATCAAACCAGGAGGGAGTTCCATTTTTTGATCCCCCAGTATTTTATTAGAAACTATTTGGTTACTTGTTCAAACAGACAGACTTTGAAACATGCCATACTATTTTTTATTGTTGCTTTTACTCCTTAAAGGAGTTGGTAAAATTTTCTGTTTTAGAAGGAAAACAAGCTGATGCACTAAAGAGAAAAAAACATATTTGATAGGTACCCAAAGAAACAGAAAAACAAACAATAGTTGCCTCTTTCTTCCAACATTTAACAGTTTTGTCTCATTATTTTGAATTTATGGTTACTGTTTAGGAAACTACTGTCACCAATGTTTGTGATAAAATGTTGCTAAAATACATATTTATACTATCTCTTTTCAAGAGTTATATAAATCCCTATTTATTTAAAGAAAGGAAATGTCATACTTTTCAGTGATTTTATTTCCTTTCTGTAATAGAAAACATTTTAGAAAAAGCCAAGAAAATTAGGAAAGAGCAAGGAATGGTATACCACATACTATGTGTAGGTGTTCAGTAAATGGTATTTTATGTTGATAAGGAGAAGGAAGAGAAAAATGAGGGGGAAGGATAAATCTAAGTACATTTTTTTAAATTTATGTTGCAAGACAGAATTATTTAGTCACACCTCTATATTTAATGTAAAATCAGTGATGAGGCAATCACTAAAATATAAATCATATAGAAGAGAATAAGAACTATGATCTATTTTTTAACCATTTTCTTGATGAGGAGAGAAGAAAATACATTCCATAATGGATGAGTTTTTGGAATTCAGATAATTGAGGATTTTTTTTAAGCATCAGGGCATGTCAACATGATTGTCATTTCAGTTACCAATTGTCAAGTACCTACTATCCACCAGCAATGTATTCATTTATTTAATCTTTCAGGTAATATTACCACCACTATTTTATAGATGAGGAAACAAAGATCAAAAAGGTTAAGGGCCTCATCTAATGTCTTAATGGCCTATAAGCAAAAAAGCCAAGATTGGAAATTGTAATTCTGGAGACTGAGTGGAAATAGATTTTTTTGTTAATCCAGAGAGGCAGTATTGCGTGGTGACTTAGAAAGCATGAACTCTAGCACCAGACTGCCTGCGTTTCAATCCTGGATCTGCCACTTTCTAACTATATTCCCTTAGGCATGTTACCTAACTTCCCTGTTCTTCAGTTTCCTCATCTGAAAAGTGGGTATTTTGATGTTTAAATAATGTAATATATGTAAGACAATCAGATCACTGTCAGGTACCTACTATGTACTATGACAATTAATAATTGTCAGCTATTATTAACTCTTAGAAGAAGATCTATTCCCTCTTCCTCTAGAAAAAAATAACCCGCATGTTCCCTTGGGGAATCTCTCCTCCACCACTCTTAGTCCGCATGGTTTGAATGCTGTAACTCCACCCTGGCTCCAGACATAAATGTATGCCCCAAACCTGCTCAGTCAGAGTCAAGACTCCCCATGGCTACAGGCACTGATTCAGGAGTGGGGTTACGACAGAAGCTGGTCCAGTGAAACGTAATTTGGGGACTTCTGAGAAAACTGTTAGAGAAGAAAGAGCCTGCCTCTTTTTCAATTGGCTTCAGAGGCACCAGATGAGTATGGAGTTTCCAGGGACCACTTTATAGAAAGAGAGTGCTTGAGGGTGAATTCCATGTGGGACAAAGTATAAATAAATGACAGAGAAGGAGAAAATCAAATCTGAAGACATCATTTTGAGCCCCTCAATAAAGCTTTGAGTGATGAGATCTACTCATGAACTTTAAAGGTACATGAGCCAATTTTACTTTTTGCTTAAATCAGTTTGAGTTGGGTTTTTGTAACCTGCAAGCAAAACTATCCTTATTATCTCTACTATCCTCTGTTTAAAAAGTTAAGCATCTACTCATTTTGTGCAACTACTCCCACTTCCTCTCTCCAAAATAAACTGGTCCAAAATCCTGAGCAGTGCTAAATGTGACCCCCTTTATAGAGAAGGAAGCTGCAGGTTTAAGAGATTAAGTAAATTTTCTGAGTTCATATACCTATTATGTATGTATTATTTCAATTTTAAAAAGTATCTAAGGTGGCTTATGCAAATACAAATAGATTTAAGAAAAATTGCAAGGTACCTTTTTTGAACTTGCTTGCTGCACCAAATGATTAAGTTCCCGATTTTTCTCTTTAAAAAGGAGGAAAGGAATAATACCATGACAGAGAGTTTAGCCTGATCAACAAATGTTGTCATAAAATTCAAGTGTGTTTTCCCCCCGTTTCTGTAAGCTGCCATGAAGTTGCATTCCTCCCTTCCTATATTAAATCCATTAAACGAAGGCAGATCATAGGGCAGAGAAAGACTTAAAGCTGGGGTATAAGCACACACTTAACATTTGGCCTTCTCATCTAAATTCTCTGGCTCCACAGAAATGAGGCTTTTGGAAGCATAATTTTAGATGCCAACTGAAAATCCCAAATGCTACCAAAGCAAAAATTTATTTTCACTATTATTCCTTAGTATAATAGATGTGAGAAAGCTAAGTTAAATGTGAACTCTCTGATTCCTAGACTATAGCAATCTATAATATGACATGAAATTTTTGGTGAAAACATCAAATTCTACTATACCAATGAAACTATTTCTTATGCAATCCAATAACAATATTCAGGTCCACACCTTAAGAAAATGACCTTTATTTCTCCATCTGAAAAACCTTACATACTTCATGGCACAATGCACATCCTAGGCACCACTATGAAAACAATTCCCTATGACTTCAAACGGGCACAACCAATATTGTTTAATTTTTTAACATCCTCTACATGCAACTGTCTCACAAGCCATATCAGTACCAGCAATAAGGAGGTGGGAAAAGAAGCAGAGAAAAGAGGAATGATAAACTAAGAGAGAGAAGAAGGTTATTAATAGTTGCAGAATTAGATGGCCTTGCTAAATGAAAAGGATTGAGTTGGCAGCTTCATAATTACCTCTGATTGATTGATGTGACAAATGTAACAATAGCAGATGATGTACAGCACAGCTCTAAACAGTGATAAGTCACATACATCAAAACACAACAGCAGATGCTCTTTTTTATTTATTTATTTTTTAATTTTTGTTTAATCTTTGAAAGTTTCCCTGGTTCACTAACTCCAGTGCCTGATTTTTCTTCTCTGGAGATAGGAATTTAACTTAAGCCTTGGGTGTGATGCAGGGCCTAGGCTGGCAGAAAGAGGGTCTCGGCACCCAGAGCAGTGGGTACTGTCATTGCCAAGAATCTCATGGAATCAATAGTCAAAATATAAGGTGGAAAGAGTGCAAGATAATTAGCCAGCAAAAAAGAGACCAAATGAGCCAATAATTTAATAGGAATTCTGAAACAGAAATTGGGGCTTGAAGCATAGAATCAAGGATGGAAGATGCAGGGAGATGAAAGTAGGAAACCTCAAGTTCAGGTGAGCCAAGAGTCCATGTATGTGACTTCTATAGCAGGAGCCATTGGCCTCAGCTGTCCCAAGGGCCTGAGGCCATCATGGCAAGGCAATTATGCTGAAAAGGCCAAAGAACCAGAGGATACAAATTGGAAATAATTATGTCCTATAACTCCCGAGCTGAAATGCCAATGGCAGATCTTTCATAGAAGAGAAATTTTAAAATAATTACCAAAATTAATGTCTCAATTATTCATTCATGGAAGATAAAATAGTAGATGAAGAATATGTTTGGAATTGTGCAAAACCTGGATTGAAGTCTAGGCTCTTTCCCTGACTTTGTGTGCTTCGGTTAGTAACTTGCTTATCTAAGACTCAATCTCCTGAGAAGAATAATAATAATAGTGCTTACCTCACAAGGTTTTATAAAGACAAAATGATACAAGCCACATAAAGCACTTAACATATTAATTATTATATAGAAAGTACTATGTACTTTTGTTTAAAGGAATGGCTTCATTCAGATATAACTGATTTACAATAAACTACACATATTTAAGTTGTACAATATAAGTTTTAACATATGTATACCCTCATTAAACCATCTCCACAATTAGGAAAATGAACATACCCATCACCCTAAAAGTTCTCATATGCCCTTTTCTCTATTCCTTTTGTTCTATTCTTCCCACTCTCACCACCCGCCTCAGCATCTCAGGAAACAACTTATTTTCTTTCTGTCACTATAGATTAGTTTTTATACTTTAGAATTTTATACTATGGAATCATACCATGTACTTTTTTAGTGTGGAAAGGTGGTCTAGCTTCTGTCACTCAACATAGTATTTTTGAGATTTATTGTGGCAGGAATTCCCAAACCACCCTTATCTTTGATGATTTTCTAGGACTCACAGGGCTTAGACTTAGCATAAAGTCCTGCCCATGGCTATGATTTATTACACTAAAAGGATACAAAGCACACTCAGCGAAGGGATAAGGTGTAAGGTGTATAAGGCAAAGTCCAGAGGAAACCAGGTTTAAGCTTCCAAGAATCCTCTCCCAGTGAAGTCACAGAACACACTTAATTCCCCCAGCAACAAGTGACGACAATGCATATGAAATATCATTTACCAAGAAAGCTTATTAGAGACTCAGTGCCCAAGATTTTTACTGAGGGATATTCACATAGGCAGCCTCTACCTGGCATGGTCCAAAATTCCAGACTCTCAGAAGGATAGTAGGTGTTCAGCATGAACAATACTGCTGGCAAAAACAGTTTAAGTACACTGAGCCATTCTTAATAGCTCTGGGAATGGTGGGAATCCTCTCAAAATCCAAGTTCCCAGATGACAGCCAAAGACCACCCTTTTAAGCAGGGCCTTTTAAGCATAGCAGTCACAGAGCTGCTATGTTAACTTTTTTATGAACATTTATTCATGTTGTGGCATGTCCATTCATTTTCATTGTTGAATAGCATTCCATCATGTATATATATATGCACACACACACATACACACACACACAACATTTTCTAATTATCCTGATCCTCCTATAAGAATCATTTGATATTTCAGAGTAAAAAAAAAAATCTATAAAGGCTTAGAGTCAAAGACAGAAGGCAAAGCCAGTAAGAGTTTTGACTGATGAATTTTAAATATAAACAGCTTAAAAATTAATTCTTAGACTAATGGCTAACTGAACCTTTTCTGTGAATAACAGAGAAATATGAGCATACCCAGAAATGGAAAAAGTTAAAACTATGGCTAAATTTTGATTGACCTGTAAGTTAAAAGAGAGGAAAAAGAAGATCCCCTAAAGGGCCATTCAAAGTATCTAAATTTGCACTCACCAAAGCATGTAGTAATGTTTTAACAGCTGGAATGGTTAAGCATTCTTCTGTTTTAGCAGTTTTAATAGCTGATGACAAGAGGGCAAGGTTAGACCCCCAGAGAGCTCGGCAGCCTCACGGCAACACCTGAAATGAGTGAGAGTCTGTTTTGATGGACTGAAACAGGGTCTTCTGAAGAACAGAAATGTTTAATAGACTGCTCTATATATTTAAATTAATGTGGATTTGCCCTTTACTTAAACTTGACCAGCAGACTCCACAAAAGCTCTAAGCAACAGTATGAAATTGCTAAAATATGAAAATGGAAGTAGATCATCATCAATGAACACGTATCTAGTGCCTACAGCATGGGAGCACACCGATTCTGTGTTCAGGCAGATACCACATAAAGCAAAATAGGTATTTGGCCATAAAATTTAATAGGGATTTAGCAAGTATCTGGTCCATTAAGCCAAAAAAAGAAGGCAGTTTGGAAAATTGAGAAACTGGATTAGGAGTCTGCTCTCCTATTTCTTTCTTATGTAAATTCTTCACCCTATTATGCCCACTCATCTACAGACTTCCTGTTTTCAATGTCTTTTATCTTTCACAGGGCTGAAAAAGCAAATATGACATAAGGATCCTCCAGGGAGCACATTCTCCGGTAGGGCAGGTGTAATAAATTCTCCATGTAACTATGAGAACAGAATGCTACATTTTAGAGCTGGGGTACTCAAACTTGAGCGTCCATCAGAATACCTGGGGGGGCTTGTTAAACCCCAGGTTGCTGAGCACCACCTCCAGAGTTCCTGATTCAGTAAGTCTGGAGCAGGGACCAAGAATTTGCATCTCTAACAAATACCCAGGTGTTACTGATGCTGCTGGTCCACACTTTGAGAACAAGTGTTTTAGAGGATGACAGAAATAATACTTTTAGCCCAGGCTATTCGAGATAGCTTCATTGAGAAAGTTAAGCACAAATTGGGTCTTGAAGGACAGAAGATTGCAACATGAGAAATAAGAGAAAGAGGGTATTAGAAATTAAGGTAATGTGCTAATAAATAAGCTAAGACTGTAGGAACTTTTCCCTGCCCTCATGCTATTGTGGTCCTTAAAGATCCAAGAATAAAACACAGGAATGAAGATATTCCCGTTTTCACATTACTTGAAAATTTTAACACAATAAACTTTCAAAGGAATTCCCTCAGATCCTAATTTTGCATATCTTCATTTAATCTCTTACCTCTTTTGCTACATCTATCACAATGGCAATCTATATTGAAAAATGAATAAGCATTATTAACCAAAATGCTAGAGAAGTTGTTGGGGGCTTTTCTTGTCCAGGGCCTGATTTTGTTCTTTGACAACCACAGTTACAAACTCCATTTCAGTCTCCTCTGACAACATAATAATTGAAGCCTTTTATGTCTTTTTCTATTTTCTGGAATAGTTATGGTGAAAAAAGAGACAAAAATACTTTTTAAAAGAAATATTAAGGCCGGGCGCGGTGGCTCACGCCTGTAATCCTAGCACTCTGGGAGGCCGAGGTGGGCGGATCGTTTGAGCTCAGGAGTTCGAGACCAGCCTGAGCAAGAGCAAGACCCCATCTCTACTAAAAATAGAAAGAAATTATATGGACAGCTAAAATATATATATAGAAAAAATTAGCCGGGCATGGTGGCGCATGCCTGTAGTCCCAGCTACTCGGGAGGCTGAGACAGGAGGATCGCCTGAGCTCAGGAGTCTGAGGTTGCTGTGAGCTAGGCTGACGCCACGGCACTCACTCTAGCCTGGGCAACAGAGTGAGACTCTGTCTCAAAAAAAAAAAATAAAAAATAAAAAAAAATAAATAAATAAAAGAAATATTAAAATATTAATTAGAAGGCCATACAACAATATAGATTAGCACAATGGAGCTTATAACACAAGTCTTTAAAACAATTTGCTGGAGAAGCAACAACAAAAGAACCAGAAAAAAATGGCATTATTCAAATGTTATTCAGGGTTACGGCATCTTAGGAAAAAAAAATCTAACCTTTGGTTCAGTTTCATAAATAAAGAAATAGAAAAGGGTTTTAAAAATTCTACTCTTTACTTTGTAAAAGCACTTTTCACCCTAATTCTGACAACCAAGTGCCCTCAAAACAAAGCCATGAAGAAGAAAATATTTAGAGAAGAATGACTGGTCATGTTTGGCCAGAGCCTAGATATGACTCTAGGAATAATAGAAAATAAAGCCAAAAAGGTAAGTTGAGGTCATATTATATATAGGACTTGGTATGTCTGGAAAGAATAACCAAACTATACCCCTACCAAGGGAATGTTATTGTCTCCCAGAATGACAGCCACCTGAAAGAGTGTCTTCCAGGACAGTAAAGGAGTAAAAAACCTGTTATTACTATATTCGTCTACTCAGGCCTGCTCTTTCCTTTTGGAAACTGTCCCTTTACTATTTCATGTGATTCTGTTAGGACTGTCAGTCACAGTGCCTGTCCTGGCCACTGGCTGTAAGAATGAAGAACTGACCCCTCACTGCCTTCCATGTTCTAAGCCTCAGTGAGCACATTACCCAGTCAGGGACTTTTCAGACTATTCATTTCCTTCCAAGAGAATGCTACAGAAAATCTGGGAAAAGAGCACTTCCTTTTGACTTTTGACTGTGGGATATGAACTTAACGCTGCCATCAGCCCATTGTCATGAAGAACACAAAGAGAAACAGAGTCTAGAGATGGTGACAAAGAGAAAGGCCTGACACCATCCTTTAAGACCCTCCATCTAGCAGAGGTGACCCCCAGCTACCATTGAACTTCCCATCTTTGTAAGCCAATATTTCTCCCTTTGTCTTCCTTGAGTTTGAATTGCTTTCTGTCATGGAAAGTTACAAGAAAAATTAGTTAATAATAAACTTATGCCTGTTTTGCAAATAGTTAAAAAAGAAAAGCTATACTATGAGTGAATCTGTGGGAGTCTTGTTCAGGAAAGTCACTTCTCAGCCTGAGTTGTGGAATAGGCAAACACTTTTGGGATATTCTTAGAAAACTTATTCCCTTTTGTGTGGTCTGAAGGGGCTACTGAAGTTATAAGTAAAAAAGAAAGAAAGATAAAGAGAAGGAGGGAAGAAGGAAGGAAGAGGGGAAGAAGGGAAGGAAGTAAAAACAAAAGAAACACTGAATTCAAATCAAAATCCAAAGTCTAATTCCAGGCAGTGGCTGCTAAAGTGCTTTTTGTCTAAGGAGTCCAATTTTCTTCAGAGATTAATGGCTACATGCAAATAATATAAGACATAAAATGGTGCCACCAAATCTGTTTGCATGTTTATCAACACATATTTCAATTTGAAAGACTGTCACATCCATTATAATCAAACCAGACCTACAGATTGACCTATTCACAAATCACACTTTTTACAGCAAAGTGTCTTTGTGCCAACTTAGGAGCAGTATCTCCAAAAACCATCCCACAACTCTGTTCCCTCCCACCTTCCTGCGACTGACATTATATCAACTACAGTTCAATTTCCCTTTCAACTTCTGTCCCAATTCCCTTGCAAGTCCAGTAAACATCAAGACTCCTAGTCACAAAATACTGCAGCATGAAAGTGTGGATCCATCAAGCCCTGATAACCTCTCTGGCTGTAAGAATAATACAATGGTGGCCTTCTTGAACTGCTTCTATCAGTTTCTATTAAATTTATCCTTCAAAGCTGTCAAGCCACTCATTTCTCCTTCCTCCTATAGAGAGTGCCAGTAGATTGGGGGCAGCAGGAAAGAAATGGAAGGCGTGGGGTAGACGAAGAGTGTGGAAGGGATGGCAGAGATGGGCTGCCTTGGGAGGAAGGGTATCAAACCCTCGGTGACCTGTGTGTGACGACCACAATCACAGAAACTTCACTCAATCTCACCAAGGCTATTAGGAGCTATATTTCCAGGTTGCATCTCACTGCTCAGAAAGATAACTGCCTTGCAGACTTCAATATACCTTGAGAGAATTAGATTTTTCTAAACCAAAGATTGAATTCCTCCTGTTTCCCCCCTTCCTTACTGTAACCAGGGCCTCATGTAAGCAATTTTATTTTCCTTGTGCACCAGGCAAATGACATCCTGCTAAGTCTGCCAGAAGCAGGGAATACTGAAATACTAGGATCTGTGATCTTGCTTGCCAGCCTGCTTGCTTTGCTTACCTATTTCCACGAAAGGAGATGCAGGAGAAAGTCTTAATCAGAAAAGCTATATAATGAAGTGTTCTCTGCAGCTTCCAGGGGCAAGCCATATCAGAAAAGTGTGGCTTTTACTTTTAATCCTATACAATTTGCCTTGACGGATTACAGCTAATTGTAATTGTTTGCTGGGTAGAGGGAGCACTGAGAGGGGGAAAAATTTGTTGCTAAGCCCTTAAGCAATCAAATGTCATCACAAGGTTAGAGAAATAATGTACAAATCAACTTTTGCAACTTCACTATCTGCAGATAGCCTGTCCTCCATGAAACTTCAGCTAATTTTCCAAACAGAGCCTGCTCCGCCCTCCTATGTGCTCCCATGATGCTCTATTGCCACCTCCACTATATGATTTGTGACTTTGTATTACACTTCCCTGTTTGCATATCTATCTGCTCTCCACTACATTAGGAGTTCCTTAAAGCCAGAGGCTGTATTTTTGTTTATCTTTATCTCCAACTCCTGCATAATGTCTACACATGGCTGATGTGCCACATATCTGGACTGAATGAATGAGGAGACCTAAATCAATTTCTCATATATTCCTTAATGAAGGACCATAAATTTGTAAGCAAAGATGTTTTTCCACTCTGGAAACTAAATCAAACACACACACACATACATACAAATGTAATCAATAAATGCATATGTGGCAAGGACTCTTTTTAATGTATTAATCACTTACAAAAGAAAATAGTAAAGTAGCAAATGACATTCACATCAGCATTGTCAGCTCAGAGGTTTAAAAAATGTTCTCTAGCAAATCTCAAAACACCCTTTTAGGCTAGGTGTACCTGTCCCCTCACCTCCCCCAGGGGGCCATACATGGCGGAAACATACTCAGTGAAATGCCTTTGAAGGTCTGAAGATCAGATGGTGCAATGGGCATCATGTGGTCCCAAGGATGTTCCCCAAATTCCAGAGCAGTGCTGACCAGGGCAAAGGGCCCAGGCCAGGGAAGAGACTGCAGACCAATCGTGCTGTACAGTACTCACCTGGCCCTTGTGAGCCTGTCTCCACAGACTGCAGCTTGCTCCTTTACCCATTTAGATTGCTTTGTTTTAAGCTTCCCAAAGAAAAGGAACCTACCCTGCTTTATAAATTAGGAAATAAGACTCAGAGAGGAGTGTGACCTTTTTCTTCTCATACCAAATCCACACGAGGCAGCAGCTCTAGAGCAGGGGCCGGTGCTCAGTGGGTTCCCTTTGTCCTGCACTGGCTCCTGCCACCCTCTACCCTGTCAGAGCCAGCCCTGTGCTGAAGGGGACAGCAGGCCACTTATCTTCAGTTCTCCTGGCATGATTCTCAGGTGGTTCGGCCTCTGTTTTTCCTCATCACCCATCCCTCTTAGTCCCTGGGCCTTCCAGGTCCCTATATTTTTCTTCCCTCCCCAGAGACTGGTTCTTGATGCTTTACTGACACTAGAGTGCAAAGGTCTAAAAACATAAAATCTTCACCTAAAGCCTGATATTTTAGCTCTAAAATTCCCAGGAGATTGAGAAAGATTAAGAGTTAGTAGGGCTTTCTGAGAATTCCTGAAATAGCTCAGGGACTCCAAGGAAGGGTGTCACTAGATTTGGCCTTAGTCTTCCAGACAGGCTACTCTCTAAGACCACAGGACAAGAGTAAAAACTGAAAATGTAGTAGGATGAGAGGGCATTTGCAGTAACATATAGGTCATAGGTAAAGAAAAGCAGACAAGGAGTAGAGGAATTAGTCAAGGAAACACCAGTGACCCCAAAACAGGAAATGTCTGTTCTGCCAGACATCTCCTTTCTCTTATTATAGAGTGAGCATGTACTTTCTTATCAGGGAGGCATAGGTCTTTTCATTCATTCATACATTTATTCAACAAATATTGCTCAAGCAGCCACTATGCACCAGGCATTGTGCTAAATTTGGCTTCTAATTCTCACTTGGTAAAACAGTTTATTTAGAGGCATAAATGCATGAGAG